>NW_012154951.1:2275609-2277809 GCF_000956105.1 Propithecus coquereli | reverse complement strand
AAATAAATAAGATATTTAGCTATAGTTAAGGGGGTTCCTTCAGAGTCAGCTATAAAATAGACACCAGACACCAGATTGCTGGTAAGAGTTTAAAACTGGCCTTTGTCGTAGTGGACTTTTCCCCTCTCACGCAGTTATGGAGTATTTGATCTATGTCAATTGAATTTGATTTTAATGCAAAAATTAAAATAAGTGCCTTTGTTAGCAGAGATGGATGTTACAAAACAAGAGACACTTTAATATTCACATTTATCATTCTTTTCTCTCTCTCCGTCATTCTCTCTCTCTTTCTCTTTCCACACACACACACACACGCACACACACACGAAGGTGATTCTCATTATTCATAGTGGTTCTATAAAGTCTCTGCACCCACTGAATTAATAAATATGGAACCAAACTATGGCTCCTAGGGGAAACAAAAGGTTAGGTTCCTGTGAGCCTCTGGTCACATTTTTGTCAACCAATCAATGTATAACCATGTTTTAAAGTCACCTTATTTAATATTATTGTTGATTCATTAACATCGAACTTAAAGCCAACAGCACTATAACTCATGTCTGAAGGAAGCTTACCTGACACACATTTTCTCTGTAAGGCACATCGCAGCCTTCTGGCATGTGGGAACACTAGACAGTAGTTCAGTACTACACTTGAAGGGCATTTTAAATTACCAACAAAATGCATAAAAATGTAAAAAAACAAAAACAAAACAAACAAACAAAAAAAAAAAACATGGCACTGAGTAGACCACAAAATGGATGGACACATGTTTACAGTCTGAGAGCTGAAAAAAGAAGGCAGAGTGTAGCTTTGTTTTATCTCACCTGGGAATGTGTGTGTGCAACTCAAATTTTCCTCACTACCTGCATGCCTGAGAATAACCAATAACTACCTCAAGTATTGATTTTGGGGTTTCAAATAAATTTTAAGCAGTGGGTGACTTTGCAAATGTAGAATCTATGAATAATGAGGATTAACCCTGTGTGCGTCACAGATATAAATGCCGCCCAAGCACCAACTAGCACTTCTTAACATGTTAGAAATTGTTCCATGGAACAAACTGAACGGACTGTGCAATTGACAGAGGGTTCTATGTGAAGTCTCCTCTAGAAAGGATCCTCAGAAAAGTTTGTGAAGTTTGGAAACTACTGGAAAACAACCCATAACATTTGAATGGCTTTAAAGAATATAATATGCTTCCTTTAGACTACCTCTTTTATGGGTTCATTTTTATTTCTTTGCATCTCTTTCATCAGCAAAATGTCAAAATGATGTCTACATTCTGTGCACACAAAGCCAATGCGCAACACTGGATGAGAAATACCTTGGAATTCTTTGTTTGAAGCATCTCTGCTTTTGCCAGAACACTAGAAACTAGTTTTTGACTTTTACTTTTTAAACAATGGTTGTCAGGATATAGTAATATATACTTGTGGCCAACCTTTTGGCTTGTAGTATTTCTGTTCCTTCAATATTTAGCCTGCTACAGTCAGAAGTTTCACTGCTACTGGAAAACACAGCAGCAAACAGCATATAAACTGTGCCGCTAAGGAGAAGTTATCCACAGTACATCCCCTTTGAAATGAAGGAGAGAATCTTGGACTATTCATGCCAAGGCCTATTGTTTTCCTAATTAATCATGTTTTGTGTAAAAATTGTAATGGCCGTTTAGCTGCAAGACCATTGTAGAAACCATACATATTTGAGGTTCTCAGCAGGCCTTCTCCTCAGATACTCAGAATTACTACACTGGCCCCAGGAGCATTGTCTTCTTCTACCATCATGTAGCCAATTTAACATCTTTTGTTACATCTTGGGTACAATGGTTAATTTTTTCCCAACCATAGCCTAAATAATTTCATATAAGAACAGATCATACTTCTATTAGGTCTTAATATTTAAAACCTCTTTTCCAGCACTCTCTGTCCTATAGCTAATTTTATTGAGTATGAATGTTATGGTAAAAGCCACTCCAAGTATATCTTTGAAGTCCGTAATATTAAGTTATCCTCCCCAGACACTAAGGTCTTATTCATTAGGAACAATTCGCCCCTCTAGTGGAAGGATCTTGGCATTGCAGCTTGAGCTCCAACTAATAGCTAAGTAGGCTTCAAGGCTTAAAGAGCATCTACAGATTTTTAGAAAATTATTATTACAAAATTCCCCTTTTATGCTGGTTTGTTATTAAATATAACCC
>NW_012154951.1:2271274-2273137 GCF_000956105.1 Propithecus coquereli | reverse complement strand
TTATTACTGAAATTTCATTGCTGAAATTTTCCAATGTAAGAAGTTTTCTAATCAGAAGTTAAATTTATAGAAAATCTCCACTGTATCGAGGAAGAAATAAATGCCTGCTTCTGCATTTTGTGCTTTGGGAATTTGTGTTAGTTTTATTTTGGTGTTTCCAAATCAGCTCTCCAATTCTAACAGGGGAAAGAATCACACAGGACTCCATCTCTGTGCTAAAGTCCTGAATGAATTGAAAATTTATAAAGGGGTCTGAGCTTTGCTGTAAGTTGTGAATAAGAAACTCTTGAGTTTCAGTTTCTCTCATGTTAGGTAATTAGTGTTTTAAGGGCATTCAGAAACCAGGGTCTATGATATGATATTTGGGACTTTTTTCATTGTTCTAAATAATATCTTTAAGGCAATCCATCTTTTCTTATTTTTCTTTTGTTTATAATCACTTTGTATTTGACTATTATGTCAGGGAAATCTGAGGAGCTATACTAAACCCTAAAGATAGGTGCAAAAGGTAAGCTGGTTTGAACATTTTCAGCTTCCAAGGGCATCTCACTAGAATTCTCCAAGTTCATCCATCACATCCATTCTTTCTAAACCTCAAACAGGAAAGGTCCTTTAAAATATTGACTGCTCTCCACTGTGCTAACTATTCTCTATGAGAGCACACAGCTTTCTTGCCCCAAAGTTGTTTAAATGAAATATGAAAAGTTAGAATAACAGAACAAGAGTGAGGCTTGTGGCCTCTTGCCCCCATCTGCTGCCTGGATCCTGGAGGCATGATCACACACACACACACACACACACACACACACACTCACACACCCCCCACTTATTATTTTCCTCCTTCTACTTACTCTCCCAAAGGGACAGCTCTGTTGTAAGAGGCTTTCATTTGAAAGTCAGAGAGCAGTTGAGAGTTCCATTGGATGTCTGAATAACCCCCAGGTTTACACAAGCTCTAACTCAGAAACTGAGCACCTGCTCCTTAAAAGATAGCTTTGTGCTCTAACAAGTGCACAAGCCACCTTTATCTGCATTATCCAAGAGGGCACACTCCTCTCAATCTTCAAATGGGGGTGATGTGCATTTATAAGAAGTATGTACCAGAGCTGTGGAAAAAAGATCTGACAATAGTCCCAGATTAAATTTGAGATTAAAAAAGGAACCAAACATAAGCCCTTGAAGGGCAGATGTAAATTGGATAAGCTTTAATATTACAAGACTAACAAAAAGAAATTCTGAGACAAGAATAAAAGGCAGAATGCATCAACTCCAAGTTGCTGCTGAAGGAAAAGACAGTAAGATCTGGGCTACATCAGGTGCTTTTCTTGCATATACAGGAAGGCATGACCTGGGCACCCTTGGGAGACCATTGTAATTATTGGTTTGAGCTACATCTTCCTCCAGTGGTCATCTGGTTATACTGAGAAAGAGAAGATTCTGAGTCAGCAGCTTTAACTCGGGTATGGGAAGAAGGTAGGAAATAGAAGTTGATCTCCTGCACAAGTGCCTTCCAACTTCGGTGTGAAGGATGTCATTTGTTTCCTGGCCTGCTAATTAATACTCTAGTTAGCACTGCCCAGTAGAATTTTCTACACTAGTGGAACTCTTCTGTATCTGCTCAGTCCAGTATGATAACCACTAGCCTCACCTGGCTATTGAGCTCAAGAATCCTGGGTCATGCAACTGAGGAAATGAATTTTTAATTTTATTTCATTATAATTAATTAACATCTAATTATAATGAATTTACATTTAGATAGCCACCAATGTCTAGAGGCCACCATATTGGATAGCACAGCTCTAGCATGTAAGCATTATTGCAATAGATGTCCCTGGACCACATGCTATGTTCATCTCAACAGCT
>NW_012154951.1:2267354-2270899 GCF_000956105.1 Propithecus coquereli | reverse complement strand
GCCATGAAGCCTGGCTAATTTTTCTATTTTTAGTAAAAATGGAGGTCTCGCTCTTGCTCAGGCGGGTCTCGAGCTACTGAGCTCAAGTGATCCTCCTGCGTAGGTCTCTCAGAGTGCTAGGATTACACAGGGTGAGCCCCTGCAACCGCCCTGGATCTTGTTTTCTAATACTCTTCTCCAGCTAAAGGAATTGGCTGATTTTAGGCCTGGAGAGGAAATATACAAAATGAGAAGGGAATATCTTGTTATACCAGTAAGTAAGGAAGAGTTCAAAAGACAAAAGGAAGGGGCATGTCAGTCACACAGGAGCCAACTGAAAGAGCTCCTCCATTGGCCAAGTGGAATATTCTGAGCAACAAAATAAACAATACAGTATTGGATTATAACTCATAGCATAAAATAAATAGCTGTCTGTCATATTAATATAAATAAATGATTGAATAAGTAAATAAATGAAGGAGAAGAGATGAATGTCTTATATGGATGAATTCCACATACTTTATGTAGATACATCACCTTTAAGGACAGTTTGCAGTTCATTTTATTTTTGTTATTTAGTTATTTTTATTATTGCTACTTTCGTTCTTTGTGATGTTGTTAACCATGACATTGGTGTTGTGGTTTTTTATTTATTTCTTTTAAAATTAGGGGAGAGTAAAAAAGCTGAGAGAGAATAAAAATCAAGAGGAAACATTATCCAAGACCCATTCAATGGGTCAGTGTATGGAGAGGGAACAGAAAAACTGGTAAAATAATGACATCAAAATGTTATAATCCATCAAACATTGATGTTGTATTATGATACTTCAGGTATTAAAATGAGATTGTTATTGCTGCGATCTTTCCCAACAAGCAAATATGTTGACTTGGGAAAATGAGTTATGTTTTATTTTGCTGTGATTCCACTATTCTTTCTACAACAGAAGAAACATCTATGTAGAAAATTTCTTCCAAGAATGCACAACTTTTTTAAGCTAAACTTCATTAATCTTCTCAGCACCATCTGGGTTAGGGGGCAAGCTCTCTTCTTTAGAGCTGCTACCTCGAGACTCAAGTTGATGAACTTGCTAGGGCCGTGTGGCGAAGCCCAGATGGGCTCCAGACTCTCATGGAATCTGATGTCTGAATATTCGGCAACTTCCTAGGCTGTTTCATCTAAAGAGTCCTCACAAGTAATGAAAACTGCTTTCATCTGAATTTTGCACTGTGCAAGTGTGACCCCTGCCTCTTCCTAATGAGTCCTGCGTGCAGAGAGGGGTTAAATGAGTTGGTCCTGGAATGAGTCAGCAGTACTCAGAGGAAATAAGCATATGACCCCAGAGCTTCCTCCAGGGATCTTTCTAGAATGAAAAGCAAAACTCAGAGAAGGTCATAACTGTGTTCTCCCACCACCTGCTTCAACATTATCAATGACTCCCTCGATGCCCTTGGGACAATATTCCTGGGCATGTAAAGAAAGCCCTGTGTGATCCAGAGCTACCTCTGCAGACTCAGTGTCCATTCGCCCTTCACATCCTCCATGCAACAGAACTAAACTTGTGCTTCCAAGTCCCCGCTCCGTGCTGTGCCTTTTTCATGCTGTCCTCACTGCCCAAAATGGTCCCCACCCTCATTGTCACCTTCACCTGCACTTCCCTACAGCCCACTCGGCAAGCTCCTTTTACCATTCGAAACTCTCATCAGAAACTTCTACCATCAAGTACGATGACAAATCATTCTAGTCTGCGTGAGGCAGAGGTTTCCTAGGACTCAGAATTTCAGTTCTAAAACCAGAAAAATTCCAAGCAAGCTTGGATGAGTTGGCCCTCCTACCCCAGCTCACACTGACTGACAAAATCCATGCTCTCTCTTCTAATTCTCCTACACTTTTTATTTTTAATGTTACTAAGAGTAGCTCACTGCCTCACATTTATTCACATCTTTCCTGTAACAGCGTAAACTCACGAGAAAGAGATCTTATTCCATTTATCTTTCTAGCCCTAGGCAGTGTTCCTCACATAGGGGCACATTAGAATCACCTGAGAAGTTTGTTTTTTTGTTTTTTTAAATACTAATACTCAGGTCTCCAACCTCTAGAGACTCTGATTTAATTGATCTGAGGTAAGGCCTGGGCATGGGTTATATTTTGCAGCTTAACCAAGTGATTCTAATGTGCAGTCAAGGTTGCTAACACCTGCTCTAGGGTAATTATTCTCAGCTGGGAGTAGCATGCACATCAGATCCACACACATCACCCTAGCCCCAACTACCCACAGATTTCAATTTAATTCATTTGGAACAGGGTCCTGGCAGCTGTATCTTTCAACATCGGGTGATTCCAATCCGTGGCTATAGTTAATCACTGTTTAAATATGTGTGTATCTATAACCAAACTAAATTCCACACCATCTTACTGCCCTTAACTCTTGCCAGGCCTCTAAGTATTAATATATGCTGATCATGAACAGATTTAATATCTAATATAACTAATGCTTTCAACATATAGCTCATGCCACTATAGAAGCTTGTTTTCCTCAAAAGTCTCTACAAGCTGTCTCCTTCCCACCCACATTATCAAAATACATCCTTGTCTGTCTCTAAATCTTTACTCCTTATTCAGCCTTTCTCAAAGCCTTTCTCCTAGTTTCTGTCACTGCACTCATAGTCATGGTTTTATTTTCCTTCCTTGCCACCACGTAGCACTTGTATAAAAGAATGGTTTTTTCAGCTCTCTTGTGCCACGTTCCTAGCTCTCCCCAGTCTCCTACAGCTCCCCTGGTGACCAGCTAAGATCACAAACACACTGGACTTCTTGGTCCTTCTTAAATGCACTAAGCTAATTCCCCAACTCAGAAACTATTCATTTCATCAGAAAGGATTCACTAATAGACTTTTAAATGACTTGGTTCTTTCATGTCACTAAGGTATGAGCTCAAATATCACCCCCTCAGAAAGGCCTTTCCTGTCTGCCCAGTCCCTGTAGTCATCATTCTCTATCCTGAATTTCTTATGTTCATCATATCACTTACCATTTTCTTAAATTATCCCGTTTTTTTATTGCTTTAGTTTTTGTCTGACTGCTACTTACAGAATGTAAGTTCCTTAAGGAAAAAGAATTCGTGCATCTTGTTTCCTGATGTACCAATAGCACCTACAACAACAATATCTGGCCAACAATATTTACAAAAATGAAATAAATATCTATATTTGCATTGATAGCATAGGAGCCAGTTAGGAAACCAACATCACTGAGTCTGGACCTATTGACTTATTGACCAAATGTAGATATTTGGAGCATACTTCAGACTCTATAAATGAGCAGAAAGTATGTCTCACTAGATGACATTCATGTCAACGTGTTCAGAACGGTGTGATTTCACGCATATAGAGCACGCTAAGGTTCAACAGTCATTGGCTGGGATTCCATCTCTCACTTTCTGGCTATATCATGTAGGGCAAGAGTCCCAAACCTATAGTGGGTTGTATCATTATTTCATTATATATTACAATGTAATAATAATAGAAATAAAATGCACAATAAATGCAATGCTCTTGAATCTTCCCAA
>NW_012154951.1:2264824-2267304 GCF_000956105.1 Propithecus coquereli | reverse complement strand
GTTTGTTATTAAATATAACCCAATAGAGAAATCTCTTTAAAATGTTAATTTGCTTTCTTATGTTTATACACAGGGAAATGCTTAGAGCTATAAAAAGGCTGTACTAACACTGACTAATAGATTTTTGTTTACTCTCATCTCCATTTTTCCCTTGTTTAAAGTCAAATAGAAATTGATTGGAAAACGGTTTTTGGTATACTTTACGGAGTTAAATAATAATGGGGGATGGTTTTTTCCCCATATGCTTTCTATAAACAGTAAGGTTTTTTGTTTGTTTGTTTAAATCAACACTTTGGCACCAAAGGGGAAAACCATTCAGCCAAACTGAATGACAGTGGAAAATAGCGATGTTACTAATAATGAATACTGGTAGCTATTGTGAGAATAATGTGAAGATTCTGATTTCCGCTCTGCTGCTGAAATGTCCTTGTCAGTAAAAATGTTAGAACTGAGAAGTGCTTTCAAGATTTACTAGTCCAAAATGTGCAAGAGGTGAAATAATTTGTCTAAGGTCACGGAGCCAGTTAGCGGCCAAGCATAAGCCCATTTCTCCTGATTCGAAAATCCATAACTCTTCCTAGCACACAATCCTGATCATTATGGCACAGCTCTGAAGTAGAGACTGAGTGGGTTTGAATCCCACCTTGGCTGCGCACTGCCTGGATCATCACCAACCTTAACCACCCTGTACGTCCCTGTTATTACCTATACAGTGAGGGGGATGGGGATGCCCACCCCAGAGACACTTTTGCAAGGATGAAAATGAGATGCTGCAGGAAAATTGCTTAGCACAGGACAAGACACATAATAAGTAGTCAGTACGGGTTGGCAATCACTCCTATTAGTATTATTATTACTATGGGCTTTCATTCTGTGCTGTTTTGGGGCATTCTAAAAACAGAACTTCTTTTCACTCCCAGGAGTAAATAAGTATGTAAATTAAGGGAAATTTAAGTCTTTGTTTTTTATTCCATTACTCATAAGTATTTCGGTGCTATAGGAGCATTACTAATCTTACCCTTCATTTATGCAGTGATATAAGGGCGATAACAGCTGTTTTAAGAGAGGACTTCGATTTTTTAGAACATTGTATGCATTGTCTCTATTAAACCAGATTTGTAAAATAATTCTGGTATAATTTAGATACTATAGTATATTAGAAACCAAAGATTATAAAGTGAAAATGAGAATTTTTTTACGGTGCTGACATCATAACAGTTTTTACAGAGCCATTATCATCTCAATAGATACGGATGTCATGCAGTCATTATCCTCAGATCATAACGAGGTGGACCATTAGTGCCTCCTTTGGAGACCTTATGGTCTGAGATGTTAATGAGCCTTTGGGGAACCCTAAATCCTGGATGGTTGGCAGGGTACTCCAGACCATAACAGAACCTTCTTTGCAATGACAATGGATCCTGTCAATTTCTACTAAGGAGCTTCTTAATTCCCCAATCATTAAGATAGCGGAAGGCCTTATTATAGTAGCCTATAATTAAGCAAGCTTTCAGCCATAAATCTCTTTTGTAAAAACCTTCCCTTTATTCAATATGGCATTTGTAAAGGGTAAGACTCCCACAAGAGGAACTCTGGAGGCAACACGCATCTCAGAAAAATCTTGCAGGGTGAGAATTCTCTCTGATTTTATCCTGGATCCCCTTGGCCCCTATTCGCTCCCTCCCGAAGACACAGAACAAGTGAGGCCCCTTACACAAAAACTAAACATCTCCGGGAACTGGTCTGGCAGGCATCTCTTGTTAGGATTGTCATTCAGATTAGATGGTGTTCCAGTATTTATGCTAGGCATTTTGACAGAGAAACACAAGTTCAAAGCACTATCACTGCCCATAAATAATTTACAATCTTATTAGAAAGAGTGGATGATAAAGATACAAGACTGACATCAGAATGCAAGGCAATAATACAGAAAGGAACAGAGGCAGTTCTAGGGTACTTTCCCAACAATTGGTATGAAAAGTATATGCTAGAATTAAATGAGAAAATACATGTGGAAGAATGCTTAACGAATATTATATTCCTTCTTATTTTAGAGGAGAATGAGCTCAATGTGAACTGTTCACTATTGACTTATTCCTTAAGCCTCAGTTTCTCAATAATTAAATGACTGGATTAATACATCCTGCTAGAAAATATTATCAGAAGACTTACATTTGTTGTTATTTTCTGTGAAAGGAAATAATCCATAGCAAGCTAAAGTAATAGACGCTATATTCCCTATATTCAGATAGGGAAACATACTGGCTTGATTACAAGTGTGGATGACTATCTTAACTCAAAATTTATTGCTTAAAAAAAGCAGGAAGCCAACTAGAAACAGAAATTATGTGCTGCCATAAAAATCAAAAATGAAAGAATCCAACCCGTTGACCTTGGGTGTACAGAAACTAGAAGTTCCCTCATTCTTTTTGATAATCCTAGATTTTTCATCTAAATTTCATTCGACCTCAAGCAGACCT
>NW_012154951.1:2222328-2249923 GCF_000956105.1 Propithecus coquereli | reverse complement strand
CAATAACCTGCATTTTCCACTGGAAAGAGAATGGGTCATCAGTGCCCTCCTGGATACCCTTTAAGCTTGTGCTCTTGCCAGGTAAGCTAAAGGGATAGCAATTCTCAAAGTCACTGGCATTTATTGAAAGCCAAAGAAATTAGTGAGCTCTGACATTTATAGCTCTTAAACATTAAAGAAGTTAAAAGTAGTTTGAGCAAGGTTCAAGTCTTAAATGTAATGCCATAAGAGTTGCTGTTAATTCTCCAATAATTACTCTGTTTATTATTTCAACAGCCACATTTACAGTTCCACTTCAGCCCTAACTTCAGCAACATGGTCTCTTACCTTCTAAACTTTTCAATTTCCCGATGACCTAAATTCCCTCTCATGGGGCATTCCTAAATGGTTCACAATTTAGAGCACTTACAATATGTCAGGATTTGTTATAGTTGCTTTACATATATTAATTTATTTAATCTTCACAATAACCCAATAAGGTAGGGATTATTATGAGATTCATTTTTATAGGTTCAGAAGCCCAGAGAGACTAAGTGACTTACCCAAGATTATACATCTCGTAGGTGGCGCAGCCATGATTTACCTTCAGAATCTGTGTGATTAACCATTCTGCAATGCTATCTTCCAAAAAGATAAAGTACATTTCAGTTGAGGAAAAGACAATAAACTCTTAATTATTTAATATGTCGGATAGAGGCCATAGAACTCTAACTCAGGGTATCCTAGAAAGCGGGAAACCCTTCCATCCTACCAATATCCTCCTTCCTTTCTCTCTTGCAGCACCTCATTCCTCACCCTCCATAGCACTCTGGGAATGGAGGAAACTGTCTCTTAAATTCATGTAAAGCAACTGCTTAAAAACTGCTTGACTTCTTTGTGACATCTGATATTTCAAACTCAGTTCAGGTAGTCTGGGTAGCAAGGGCTTTGGGAAAAGATCTTATTGCAGATGAAGTTAAAATCATTGGTTAATACGAGGTTTGGGAAGTGTTTGTAGATTTGGCTATACTCAGCTATCCCTGCTCTTGGTCTTCATTAACATCAATAATTGACGCCTGGCTGTATTTCTTTTAAAATAATTGAAATTTTGCATAATATGCATACATATACATAAATACAAAACATATATACACGTACATATATACACCTATATACATGTATGTTTATATATTATACACATACATGTATGTGATCCACATACTACATATGTATATATAAATCTGCACGGCCATTGCCTCACTGGTAAGAGAAAGCAGTGAAGGGGAACACTGGTGAAAAATGAATTCAGAAAGGAGGTGGGTATTAGCTTAGTTGTATTGAACAAAGTAAACAAAACCTGTCAAGCAAGCTTGAATTCTAAACAAAATAAAGCTTCTGATGAGGACAGTGGGTTCACCCCTGAAAGAAGTCATTTTTTTCTGGACAAGTCTTGAGCCTGAGGTTTGATGCAAGAGCAGATAGGAGCTTTCTCTTTCACCTCTTCTGGGGGAAATGCAGGGCTCAGTTGGTATGGGTGAATGAGAAAATTCTTTTGGCTTTTCAGTGAATACAAAATAAATGTCACTTTCTTTGGAAATGACCTTTCTGCTATTCTCATCTTTGTATATAAAGTTGCCATATGAGAGAATCCATGCCTATGAATTTCATTTCTGAAGGTACAACAGAATCATTCCATAGACATTTTCAAGATGGACGGACTAAAAAGTATCAGAATCAGAGATGAGAGTTGATTTCTTCAGTGCTCTTGAAAGAATCAACATACCGGGTTCTCGTCTAGTGTAATTTAGCAGGAGTTTTAGATTCTTATTAGATGAGTATTTGGATCCAGATATGTAATGTATTTCTTAGAAAAAGGTTTGCGTAGAATTGTTTGGCTTTCATTAGCCAAAGAAAATTGACAGCAATTGACCTTTTCTGGAGACTTTTCTTGGCCCTCTGTCCATAAGACTCAGTAGCTCAAATGAGCTCTCTTGAAATTTTAGAGACAGTCATATTCATGATGATGTTAATAAAAAACAAAAGTGTATACTCTGTTGTAGAATTGCCAGAAAAAAACCTGAGGTCTAACACACAGGTCTTAAATGGCCAGCATGTGTAAGTGGTGGATACTATAGCTTGTTCAAGCTTAGAATTGCTGCAAATGTATTGCATTCTTGAAGGACTAATAATGCAATGCCAAAAGCAATCAAGCTTTTAAAAAATCTCAGCTGTCTGGCAAATGGATGATCATTATTATAGCAAATCACTGTGCACCTAAGAACAAATGAAGTTTATAGTTCAGTGTAATTCAATGGCCGGATTTCATCATCAGCTTTCCAAAGCAGGGCAATCTGTCATAGGAGTACGCCAGGTAATTTCAATTTGAAGATCTAACTAAGGTCTAATTAAGCAACAACTGCAATCTCCTCCCATTTGCCACTCCCCCACCCTCTCCACCCCTACACCATCCTCATCCGAGATTGGTTACCTGTCCTAAATGTTCTTTTGTGAGATATTTTTCCAAAATTCTGTCCACAAATCTCATCTTTTTTTACACTAGACCTTACCTCGAAACACTTACATCAGCTTTCAGATGCAAAAAGAGGAAAAAAAGCAGTGCATAACTAGAATCACTGGGTTATAAACTCCTTGAAGGAAGTAACTGGATCTCGTTCACTAAAATGGGACCATTTTTGTCCCAACACAATGCCTAGGACAGAGCACTATAGTTATTGAATAAGGTAATAAATCAATATATAGTAAAGTGTCATTAATTCAGAATCCATTAATATTGGATTTGTGTTAACTCATACAAGTCTCAAGCTTGGGTTTTGTTCTGCACCCTTTTATGATGAAAAGCCATTTATTTATTTATGACTAATATCTTGACAGGTTGTAGGTATGGGCTGTGAAGGATAATCTATGTTATATAGCAGTATTTTAAATGCAGTATTTATATAGAAATAATTATTATGCTAATTTCACAGCATCTTGATCTACTCATTAACACAGATACAAAGAATCAGCATGGTGTGGTGGAAAAGAATTGAAAGAGTAATTAGGAGCCCTGGGCTCTGATCCCAGCTCTACTACTCATTAGGAGTGTCACCTTGGCCAACTCACTTAACCCCTCTGAGTCTGTTTCCTCACCTGTAAAATGAAGAGATTGAACTGGGGCATCACAAGGGCCTCTTCCAGCCTTAATGTTTTATGACTCTGTGGTCTTAATGAACAACCAAACGGCAGCACACTCTCCTTTCAATCCGTTGTATGCACAATTCTCCCTCTTATCACAGGGCTGGCTTTTACACAGGCAGTTCCCTGAGCCTGAGAAGCTCTTTCCTCCCATTGCAACTCCCTTCCAGTAATTAACTCCTCTGGTCTTTCAGAAGACTGATTAGACTGATTCCTGAAGGAAGTTTTTTCTTCTCAAGTTCTATTATAATCTTGCATAGCTATGTCCCTCTCCTCCCTCGTATGCATCACAATTCTCATTTTTAATTATTTATTACGCAATTAATGTCCATCACCTCCACTAGATTGTTTGCTGCATGAGGGCAAGGACAGTGTCTGTGTTTGTTGGCTTGTGTTTTTTTTTTTTTTTAACTTTTGCTTCACCAGCACCTACCATGATGCCTGTCACAGAGTAGACACTTGGGAAATAGTTATGGAATAAATCAGTGAATGAATGAATGTGTGACACAGTCCCAAGCACATTGATTAATGTCTGCAGATGAAAGGGGATCAGAGTTTGCATATGTCAGCCTGACTCTCATTACTGTGCGAATAGACTTAAAAGTAATAAAATTGCCCTTTTTCAATTGTACCTCATTTCTTTAATTACATCATTTGCAAATTACTTCAAAGTAAAAGATAATTATTTTAGTGCCAGTTTAAACGTTGGAATTGAAGTGACATGAATTTGAACCAAGATTTTAAAAATTTATTTATATGGTGACATTTAGGGGAGGTCCTGTGGCTAGTTCCAACATAAATTTGAATCTATATAGTTTATTTCTTCCATAAATGCTGTCATTATCCTGCTTGAATATGTCATAATTTTAGCCTTTAAGTTTTCCCATTACAGTTTCCTCAATACATTTATAATCATGTATGAAGATTTTATGTATGTCTCTCTGTGCGTAGAGAGACAGATAGAATCTTACTAAACTGATCTAATGCCGAGTCACTCTTTTTAGGTTTATCTTGTGCTTCTCTTGTTTTTGAAGCCTGTTATGTTCTCAAGCAGTTTTCCCCAGTCATTTTCTCTGGTTTTAAACCTTTCCATTGGCAATGAATTTTGATCATGAAGCACAGAAATTTCACATTTGCAGAAGTTCACTGTATGAATATATTTCATGCTATTAACTCGAGTCTCAAATAATATGTAACTAAGCACAGGTTCCCCTGTCATCTTTGTCTTCTACCCCTTTCTTTTTCCAGACAGACAGAAGAAGTAGTGATTTATAGTAAATCCTGGCATTTAAAGAATATCTCATATGTCTCCTTTGGTGATTGTTCCAGATTTGAAGGATGGCATGTAATAATAAACAGTCAGGTTTTAAAAGTGGCAGTTCAGAATTTCAAGGAAGAGAAATGATGTATCAAATAGCAATATTACAATCGAAGTGTGGCTAAATAGGTCGAAACAAATGAATCTAATTGCTGCTTTTGTATGTGAGCCCATGGCTATAGATCCCACAGTAGTCTCTGCCCATTTCCCTACAGAATAGCCAATTTTACCCAGTATCTTTAGGAAGCCTACAATTTGTGTAAACATTATAAACAAGAAGGCTTTTATTCATAATTATTAATATTTTAAATTTCCCAAAACATACGATGCTGCCACCCTGGGCTTCCTAAGGATGTTCTTATATACAGCCATATTCCAAATGTTTTCTCCATTTGAATTTGTGAATTGGTGACTGTCAAGTCCTTAGAAAAATAGAAATTGGGCTACAGTCATTCTTGAGAGATGCATTACTTCTTTTTCTCCTTGATTTGAACTTTATAGTTTGATGCACTGATATTCTTTGATGCATCAATAAGCCTTCCACTTTTTTGGGTACTTGAGTTTGTAGACAAATTAACATACAGTTCCTCTAAGAGAGGATCTCTATTAGATGGCCTTTTCTAAATAATAAACCACCCCAAATTGTTGTGAGTCAGGTATCATTTGGGTGTTCTTCCAGTCTGTGTCAGATCTTGTCTCTGCCTGGTGACATCTACTTTCAGCTGGAGGCTCAGCTGGGATGGTCTTACTTATTTGTCTGGTGTTTGGCAGATAGGCTGGCCTAGAGCAGGAACTGGTAAACTGTGGCCCAGGGGCTATACCCGTTTCTATTAAAAGAAAAAAAAGAAAGATTTGTTGGAACACGACAAGGCTCATTTGTTGAACAGAGTTCAGTAGTTGTGACAGAAATCCTATGGCCTACAAAAACTAAAATATGTATTATCTCACCCTTTAAGGAAAAAGTTTCCAATCTCTGGTGTAGGAAGTATCAGATGGGACAACTTGTCTCTGTTCTATGTCAGTTAGAGAGAGAAAAAA
The DNA here is from genome assembly GCF_000956105.1 of Propithecus coquereli. NCBI lineage: Eukaryota > Metazoa > Chordata > Mammalia > Primates > Indriidae > Propithecus > Propithecus coquereli. The sequence continues at coordinate 2,244,393 of NW_012154951.1, read as the reverse complement.
GCCACAGTGCTCCTCCGCTTACATCACATTTGCTAAAAGCGGGTTCCATGGTCAATCTCAAATTTAAGGACTTTCATTTGGAGAAGCAGCAACACATGCTGCAAAGAGATATGTTCATAGAGATTTTTTTTTTCCCATTTTTGCAATCTACCACAACATAAAGGTATAATTACATTGTTAACTTCTTTATGTAGTAGAACAAGCTTTTGAACTAGTAGACTGTGTGTTGTTTTCCATTGACGTTCTCACTAGATTCCTTGACTTATACCTGAAGGCTTCTTTCTGTTTATCTCCCCCCTTCTCACCCCACACAGCTGAGTGGGAGTGCTCCAGTTTAGAATCAGAAACAATGACTAGTCACTCCACTCTCAAGTTTAGTTGATCTCTTGTAAAGGAGACAGAAGATGTCCGTGTATTCTGGTAGATATAATTTTCCTTACTCCCAATGTCTAGCTATTAGGATGATGCAGATTTGAGTTCAAGGGCCCTGGCTGCATTCTGAATCATTATCTAGTTGTTCCGTTGCCTTGATTCAAGACAGTTTCATCTCAGCAGTTCATCTCATACTGATCATCTCATTTAGAGTGGGGTTTCTTTACCTTGAGGCTCTATCCAAACTAATTCGTAAAGCTATCCACCCAATGGACCGCTCAGAGGATGAGGATATTTAGAAAACTTTAGAAGTGAGGATGTAGCAAAAGAACTCTCTTGCTCCTGAACAACAGGAGACTAAGTAGAACAATTTTGAAACCTGCCACTAACTTGGAGCAGCCCATGTTAAGCCTTTTATGAAATACACGATCATTTATTTAAGTTGATGCATTCTTAGCCTGTTAGCAAAAATATAAATACCTTCCCTTGTCTTTCTTTGTTTTCTCCAAATTGTAATGCAGGTCTATGTACGTGTTCCAATTTTTAAAACTGTATTTGATAGCCTTCTCAAATTCTTTGGGACACTTAAAAATTGAATTTGGGACGCGTATTCGTAAACACAAGAAGTGCAATGCGCACTACCCGAAGGAGGGACATATTTGAAACACGGACTTTGGTGGGGGGGAACCAAGGGCAACACACGTAACCTAAACATCTGTACACCCATAATTTGCTGAAATAAAAAAAAAAAGGAAAAAAAATTGAATTTGGGACTCACTTTCCAAGAATATGTTACTTACAATAATAATATCATCATCCTCTGAGTGGGCTATTAGATGTGTTTATAGATCAGACATGCAAAAGACATTTTATCATCATCATTTTTGCTGGTTTGTATTTAGATTGCTGCTTGCAATTTCTACTTTTAGTTGTTAAGAGTCTTTCTGGTTGACTTTTTAAATGTGCAAAATCAAAATGCAGAAGTAAAATTCCTGTCAATGTTGAAAAAAAGACAGTTAAGAATCGTTAAAACCAAATTTATATTTCAGTCATTTGATTTCCCCCAAATGGAGAAAAAATGCCTAATCAACAGAAGAGCTTTTTCCCAGTGGTTCATAATTCTCTTTAAGTGAGGATTTGAGAAAAACGTTTTTCCAGTGTTACACCAAGAAGAGAAGAAACTCCCTGAAGACACATTAAAGCAATGAGAGAGAGACATCAGAGGAGAGGGAGAAATAGCCACAGTGGGAAGACTCAGGGTACTGAAGCAGTCAGAATCAAGACGGCTCCGTTTGAATAAATGCCTAATGAGCTCAGAAACAGTGGTGCCAGCCATGGACCTTGTGGACAGCTCATCTGGACACTCAGGGAGGAGGGTCTTGTTGCCAGCCACGTAATGGTTGTTTTGGAAACATGGTTGTCCAGGGGAAGAGAAGGAATTAAAAAAAAAAGTGCAACTTTCTCCACAGTGCTATAAAACAACAGCTACACATCCAACTCAGTGTTTTCACAAGTTTCCCTTTTGAAATGGTTCATAGTAAAACATCATAAATTTGGACCCTATTATAGGTCCTTTCTCCCAGCAGTCACAATGGTTTCCAGGGAAAATTTTATTGTCCTCCTAAAGTCAAGGAACTCATTGGGAAAGAGTGATGTGACAGCTCAAGTTTATCTTGCAGAAGTACATTTTTATCCAGGTTTATTTTAGTCGCAAAATCTCCTGCTCTGTTAACACACAGCAGAATAGGAAACTCTTCTTTTTAAGGGAGCTCATCTCCTTTTTGGTACAAGATTCTGGCTTTAGCTGACATCTCATCTCAGAGTCACCTCCTCCCTAGCGACATTGACAAACCAAACTTCACTAGCCCCATCCTCCCCCTGCATGTTGCTTTCTTCATAGGTTTTGTTACCATCTAAAATCATCCTGCTGTTTGCTTGTTTATATCTGTTTCCCCCATGAGAATGGGAATTCCATTAATGCAGGGATCTGGTAGTGATATTTATTTTTACATTCTTAGCTATTAGAACAATGCCTGGCATGCAGTAGGTACTCAATAAATATTGTTAAAAGAATGAATGGGGTACTCAGGTGGGCACTATATTACATAAAGATAGGTGGTGAGGGAAGACATCTCTAAGAAGATATCCTGGATGCTGAGATTGGAATAATACAGTGGGAACCAGCCAAGATGAGGAGAGCAGGGAGCTGAGACGAAGTCGAGCCAGTGGGTGAACTGGAGAAAAGGCAGGGGACGGAGCCTGCAGGGTCTGTACGTCCTGCCAAGGACTGTAGATTTATCCTAAAGGCAATGAGAATCTAACTTACATTTTTAAAAGTTTTCTTCCATTGTGAACATTTTTTCCCATTTTCTCATATCAACAACCTTGTAATATAGTTGCATTTTTGACACACTGAGGTAGTAGTGACTAAAGCTTTAAGCAGCCAAGTGGCTCAAAATCTCACAGTTAATAGGTGATATGAAAGGAACCTAAACTCAGGTCCATCCAATTCAAAAAAAGTGTCATTTCCTCTACTCTAAACTCTTTCCAAGAGACTGTAGCATGCAAACAATTACCACACCATTTATATCCACTAATTGCAACGTGAATTATAAACCATTTTAAAGTTATGCATTAAAACAGGTTCCCAAGGAGCTCTGCTCCACAATACTTTAGTTGGTCTAGTTTGAGTAATTGCTTGCCCTTGAAAGCAATAAGACTGTGTAATCTATGCGAAAGCTATTATTTCTTGATAGTATTTAAACATTGTAATTTTTCACTAAGTCAATCTCTTCTTCCAACCAGCGACTATCAGTTATATGCAACTGTAGACCTCCACAGAGAAGGACTCTTTTGAGGACTTGAGCTCCTAAGACCTAAGATGCTAGAAAAGCCACAGAAACCTCAAGCTCCATACTTTCTAAGCTGAAGAAACAGAGGCATATGAGTTCATTTCTAAGACTCTGTGCAATCTTGTTTTGTTTTGATTGTTTTCTGTTCAAAATAAATTTTCTGACTCAAATTCAGGGAGTGCCCTCAAGCTTGCCATCTTCTCTGGAACAATAATTGACAAAGCCTCTTCCTTTTCCTGCAATAATTAGGAGGTTTCTGCTCCTTCTGCCCCAGAAGGAAAACACTTTTCACCAGTTTTGCCTGTGCAGCTTCAGAGCTCTGGATGAAATTCTGGGCACCGCAGAAGTGTGTGTAGGTGTGGCTTCATCACCGCTAACCCGCAGCAAATCTCTCGCTCTGACACCGACGCGCTTCCCATCTCCCCAGAGAGTGTGAATCTGTTCAGCAACACCTGCTAACAACCGAAAAAGGAGAACTGCCTCCTGAAGGGATAATCCCACACAATTTTTGATCTAATGTGGCAGCCAGAAAGAAGACTTGCCAGGGGTCAGAAGCATTGCTATTCCGGAACTGCCAGGCACCACCCCACAAGCATCGTGTGAGGCCTGGGGGACAGAGTAATGTAGGAGTTGACAAGAAACTCTGGCAAAGGGGCCGCTGAAGGCTTTTGATGGCAGGCTGGGAGCTGGCCTTGCCCCATCTGAAATGCGAACTGCAAGAGAAACTCGCCTCATTTAAAATACCCCTAAGAGAAAGAAAGACCAGAGTGAACTTGGCAAAGTAATATTGAGTCATTCCTTATAAATGCCTATATCTGTGGACTGGTTGCAGAGGTGGCTATTCTGGGTGGGTTGTCTCCTGCTGCCCATTTTGAGGAGGGGGTTCTGAGCTGCGTGCCTTGCCCACCCCCTGCCCCGTTCTAAATGTAATTTTCCAGGTGGCTATCAATAAAATCAGATGATTTGTCACGAAGAAAGCAGGCCAGGTGCAGGGTCCCCAGGATCCCAGACACAGCCTGCTGCTAATGGAATCAACTGCTTAATGAATGAGGGGCTTTACACAGACCCTGAGGTTAAAAGTCAACAGGAAGGGCTTCAACAACAACTTTATTAGACAGATGCGCGCCACGGTATTACAGGCTAAATATGCCAGTCTCTGATGGTTTCTCTTCTATTTAAGAATTCTAGTGGACAAAAACAGATTAAAAAAATGCATAATAAATTACCCCAGGATAACTTGCTTTTCAGGTGAATAAAACCCCTTGGCCTTAAGTGTCTGCCTTAAAATACTCCCCAAGATGTGCAGATAATGGCCCGGAAGTGTCAGCCATATCATTTGTTAGGTAGAATTATCTTTTCAGCTAGGGTCAATATGTGTACCAGGAAATTACCCATGCAGGAGTACTTGACGCAAGTTGGGAGGAAGGATTGACACACAGCCAACGTCATTATATAGTTTACGAATTTAAGAGCAAGTTTGTAAACTTCATTTGAAAAACACAGAACCCAGTTCCAGTTTTAACTGGTACATGACTACTAGCTTCTTGTGTAGCCACTCCAAGGCTCCCACAAAAATTTCTCAACAGAGATAAAGCAGATAGTCTTACAATATCTCCAAAATTTAAAACTAAAGTCAACGTATTGCTAGATTCTTAGAAGCATTATTACTACCAATAAGGTCATTGAGAAAACAAACTATAAAATAAATGAAAATAAATACACACCAATTAAAAGGTCTTTTTTTAAAAAGTATTAAATGTATAATCAAAAATCTTGGAAACAGCAGCATAAAAGAGAAAAAGCCAAAATAAACATGCAGGAAAAAAAGTAAATCCTGGAGAAAATGGGAACAGGACAGACCTTAAAAAAATTAACAAACATGTAGAAAACATTACAATAATGTAACAATAAATAAGAATAAGCATGTAATCCATAGACTAGCTACATCAAAAAAGGAATAATTACAGAATGAGAAACAGTCCCTACAAGTTAAATGCACAATTGCTGAAACTAAAAACTCTATATAAGGAATGGTCAATAAAATTCATAAATGAATGTAGAGAGAGAAAAACAGGATAAAAAGAGGATATGTGAAAAAAGATATGACATATAGAGCACCAATATAGATATTTCAATGTCTAAGATAATAAGATTTTTGATATAACGAAAAGAATAAATTATGGAAGAAATAGCAGACACACAAAAGGATATATGGCATTAAACTTAAAAGGGCCCACTGAGCACCAGAGCAATGAATAAAAAGAAAATCGCACTAAACATATTATTGTTAAATTTTAAGACCCCCAAAATATAATAAAAGAAAGATCCTAAATGTGTCTGGAGTGATAAAACCAATCACCTAAATATAAAAAAAAAAATCAGACTGGCATTTTTTAGCAAGACTAAGTATTAGGAGGCAATGGAATAGTGTCATCAATATTCTAAGAAAAAATATTTTCAACCTAGAGTATTATGCCTGGCCAAATTATCTATAAAATAGGACCATAAAATATTTTCAGATAAGCAAAGGCTCAGAAAACACTTCCCATCTACCATTTTGGAAGCCGTGTGAGAATACACTGCAGTACAATTACACCGAGAGAGAAACCAATACCAAAATGGTTTCTTCAAAGGGGATGGAGTCAGGGTAGAGGTTGTTGCTATTACTTAATTAAAATATAATACTTAATTAAATTATTTAAATTTACATCAATTGACAATAGATTGAAAAATGATTTGATTAGAAGTTTTTTTTCTCTTTCTCTGAGTGTCTCTTAGTTAAGAAATAAAAATTTATCACTAGATCAGTAATTCACAAACTTTAGAATTCAAAAGCAGTACCTGGGTTTCTGAAATTATGAATTAATTGGTCTGGAATGAGGTCCAGGAAGCTGTCTCCTTAGTCATTTTGATGTAGCTAGTCTATGGATTACATGCTGAGAAACGTAGATTGTGAGTCTCTTGAGGACAGATATGGTGTTTTTCCTCTTGACCACAATAACTACAGACACAGTGTGTCTATTAAAGAATTTGTAAGAAAACTGGGTCTCAGTCCAGTTGCAGGTGCTGCCCTTTTGGACAGCATGACATTCCCACATAAACATCATGAATACCTCTTGTTCTTTTTCCAGTGTCAAATGACATAAACTAAAAATAAAATCCCAGGACCCCTCAACCGACTGAATGGACCCCTCTTGTATTATACAAGGGGGCCCCAGAGAAACCTTACAAACTGAGTTCCCAGCCATGACAGGACCATGGAAGGTAGGACATATCTCATTATTGCCCCTCCCTCACTAACCGCCATCAGACTTCCTTTCTTAAGAGTTAAACGGAACCAGCTCTTTGAAAAGACTTGCTCCACAGCTGATTTCAACTAACTGCCTGACTCTGCAGCTGGACTCCCTCCCTTCTTGCAATTTCAACACAACAATTGACCAGCATTCCTTCCTGAAAAGTGACCACCAACCAAGGACTGGTTCTGGCTGGCCCTTGGAGGGTGCGCACAGGGCACCACTGTGTCTTCTGTTTCACCTTTTGACGTATAGAGCCTAATTCTAATCCATTTAAATGTTAAGTCTCCACCCCAAAGTGAACGTAGGACGTATGTGACATGCATGTTTGTTTACTATGCATGTGTGTACCCCCTTCCTGAATATGCATATCTCCTCCTATCACCTGTTATTAATAAATATGTATACTTAGCCAACCCACTCAGCATAAAGTATTGTCTCACCCTTCCTCCTTTGAAGTGCTTGTTTCCAGTCTCTGCTGGAAGCTATACTTCCTGGCCAGGGGGATGGCCAGCTTGCAGACAACATTTCATAAGAGATAAAGCTCTATTCTTCAAATTTATGAATCTTGCAATTTTTTTGAATCAACAATGGGAATTTTCAGAAAACAACTAAAAGGAAACATGAAGATGATTGGCATAGTACCCTACAAGCCACAGTGTCTACAAATAAAAGATCATGAATTAGGTAAAAATGGGGAAAGTTTGCAAAACAGAGTACATTGGTGATTACTGGTTTCCCTCCTTTTATCTGTTCCCTGTCAGGGAGTGGTGATTGGAGATGATTCCATCTCAATCTAAAGTAAAGCCAAATGAAAATGTTTGAAATTGTGAAAAGTGTACACCGTTTTGCTTTTTAGCTCTAAACCCCAAACAGTGATTTAATCAGAACCCAAGAGGAAACCATTCACCTGATTTGTTGACAGATGACTTGATTTAGGATGGGCTCCTCTACAAGAGCCTGAGACAGGTCGGAGTGCAGGTAATTTATGTGGGAGGGGATCCCAGGAAGTTTCCATCAGGGAGTGAGGAAGGAATACAGGGAAGGGATGGTAGGTACTAAGGGTGCAATAACAACCAAGTTTTGCTGTGAGAAACTGGTGCTCAGACCCACTGATGGCTTTTGGGGTTCTTATTGTTTGTTGTGTGTGTGTGTGTTTTATTTTTGTTTTGTTGAGACAGAGTCTTGCTCTATAACCCAGACTAGAATGCAGTGGCACAATCACAGCTCATTACAACCTCACTCTCCTGGGCAAAAGTGATCATCCTCCTTCAGTCTCCCAAGTATCTGGGACTACAGGTGTGCACCATCATGTCTGGCTAATGTCTCTTATTTTTTGTAGAGACAAGGTCTCTCTATGCTGCCTGGGCTGGTCTCGAACTCCTGGCCTCAAAAGATCCTCCCACCTCAGCCTCCCAAAGTACTGGGATTACAGGTGTGAGCCACAGCGTCCAGCCTACTTCTGACTTTTAAGAAATTAGATCATGTCTTTAAATTATCCCAAATGAGAGACTAAGACACCGGGCAACTCCCATTCTATCACTGACCTATTCCCATGAGGTAAGTTCCCAGAAACGCCAGCTCCCCAGCACTTCTGCCCTATCCTGAATTATGACAGAGAAAGCCTTCAGGCATAGAATCCCAGTACGAAGCTATTAGCTTCCCAGAGATGTGAATAGGGAAGGAATAAGGGTAGCACACTGCCAGCATCTGCTACGTATCTGTTTTCAAAAGGTTATTAGATAACAGGAGAACCAACACAAAATCATGATCTCATTGAGGTTGAATTAGGAAAAAAAAAGTTCAGCTGAAGATCTCACAGAAGAAACGTATCTTTGAAAAATATTTATTATAATAACCAGAAAAAAAATTTAGCAAAATATTTTATATTATTGAGAGGATACGCACACTATATCCTCTGCAAAATCAAAGCAAAGAGCCACAGGAGAGAATAAACTGTGGTAGGAAGATAAATAGGATAAAAAGAAAGGGAAAACCATGAGAAAAGAAAGTTTTAGGAGAAAGAAAGATGAAGTTAGTTGTAGAGTCAAATTCCACATTTCAGTGAGGAAACAGTACAATTAATGGAATAGAAAATAGGATGATATAGAACAAAAATTTGAGATATTACAGAATACATAAGAGAAAGACAAAGCAATAAAATTTAGTGAAAAGGAGAGAAAATTGAAATTACAAGGAAGAGCTATGATATTACCTTGCTAGCATTTTCCAACCTTATTTAGCAATGGAGTTTCTCCTCTCCTGCAACAATATTATATATGAGATACAATAACAATAAAACTAACAATAAAATAACAATAATAGTTTACAGTTGGCTAGAACCTTGACATGTGCCAACACTGTACTAATGGCTTTGTTTGTGCTAAGTCATTGAATCCGCTAGTGTCTAGCATTGAGCAGGGCAAAGAAGCCAGTGTGGTGCAAGAGAGAGAAATAGCAGCATGTAGAGCAAGGCAGAAATCAGAAAGCAGGGCCACACAAAGACTGGACCTTTCCCACTTACGTGTGTTCCTGCCACCTGCTGGACTTTTCCATTGCTCTTTTATCTCTGCTTTACCTGTGTTCCTTAAACCACAACAGAGCCCTTTCATTAAATTCCTGTTTTTGCTTAAGCTGGTTAGAATTGAACTTTTTTCATTAGCATCTAAAAAGTCCTAACAAATAAAGAATGCCAGCCTAAGAAAACTACAAATTACAATTGTTGCTAAGGAAGAAAATGAAATATTTGGAAAAGAAACATTTATCAGACTTAAAGAAAATTTTTTCTGAGCTGAAAGCAGGTGGGTTTATGGTGGACATAACGTAAGGTGACCTCCAATGAGTACACATTTCCAAAATCCTCTCCCTTGAGTGCTGGTAGAATCTGTGATTTGCTTCTTTTCTTTATTATTATTTCAGAATATTACAGGGGTATGCATCTTTCGGTTACATAATTTTCTTTTGTACAGTTTGAGTCAAGGTTATAAGTGTGCCCATCACCCAGATAGCATGCATTGTACCCATTAGCTGTGAATTCACCCATTCCCTCCTCCCCGCCACCTGCTTGATTTCCGTTGAATTTTACTTCCATATGTGCACAGAAGTGTTGATTGATTAATTCCAATTTAGTATTGAGTACATACATGTGGTGTTTGTTTTTCCATTCTTGTGATATTTCACTTAGAAGAATGGTCTCCAGTTCCATCCAGGTTGCTACAAAGATATTAGATCACCATTTCTTTTTATGGCTGAGTATTAATCCATGGTATACATATACCACATTTCATTAATCCACTCATGTATGGGTAGGCACTTGGGTTGGTTATCCATTTTTGCGATTGTGAATTGTGCTGCTATAAACATTTGAGTACAACTGTGTAAAATAGTATGGAGATACCTCAAAGAACTAAAAGTAGATTTACCATTTGATCCAGCAATCCTACTACTGGGTATTTCCCCAAAGGAAAAAAAAAAGACATTTTGTGACTTACTTCTAACCAAAGAACATGGAAAAGATAATGGGATGTTACTCCCATCATTACACTATATTAATATAAAACCCTGTGTTAGCAGACAGAGACTCTCCTTGCCAGCTTAAAGAGGTAAACTACCATGTTTCAAGATGGCTGTGCAACCAGGAATCTTCTAGGAGCTGAAGGCAGCCTCCAGTCAACAGGCAGAAAAACCCCATCATACAGCTGCAAGAAAATGAGTTCTGCCAATGATCTAAATGAGCGTGGAAGCAGATTCTTCCCTAGGCAAGCATCCAGATGAGAAGGTAGCCTGGTCAACCCTTTGAGATTCTAAAACAGGACCCAATCAAGCTGTGCCTTGACTCCTGACCCAGAGAAGCTGTGGGCTAATAATTGTGAATTGCTTTAAGCTGCAAAGTATATTTTTATGTAGCAATACGAAAGTAATACAAGGTTGAAAGATTTATCAAGTTTCCAGCAAAACAAAGGAATAGAATAATCATATTTTACTGGCAAAATTTTTATATTATATTCTGGCAGAATTTTCTATTTACAACTGTAAAAAACAACATCCTGCACAGGCAAAACCAGAAAAAAAGGAAACTGCTTATATAGTTACAAAAAGCAAATTTAGTTATTTTAAAAGAAATTAACCTCAGACTTCCCATCTGAAACTCTGAAAGTCTGAGGGCAGCGTGGCAACATCTACCAGGCAGGAGAAGGGATTTTGTAAGCAACGTTTTCTATCACATTTCCTTTCATGCCTGAAAGCAAAGAAAAATACATTCTCAGGCATATGAGAACTCATAAACCATTATATTTGTATTTATATTTGTGTATGTGTGTGTATGTATTTCAACCTCGATTGTCTGAGAGATATACATACACATATTTGAAAATATACATATATACATACATACATACAGACCTAGATAGATAAATACATTATACATAATGGTTTCTGAGTTCTTGAGTTTTCATATACACATTTATTTATCTATCTTCATATATATCTTTCTACATATATGTATATCCTCATATGTGTGCATATGTGTATGTATGTATGTATTGGCCAACATGCATTCAGCAAAAGTTAAATAAAATTAACACCACAATACTAAGTTTTTGTATAAAAAAGTTTTAGTTTTTCTTGCTTAAAATATTCCCTGGTTGAAAAACTACCTTATTCACCACAAAGTCCTAAGGGAGAACATCAATTTATATGATAAATTTGACGGAATTAGTCCCAATAATGAACCTTCAAGGATATCGAGGCACCGGTGATATTTCACAATATCATCTGGAAAAATTTAAATGAAAAGAATTTCATTTTGATTCATTATCTTTCATCATAAGAATCACCTGTAATGAATAAAATAGACTTTTAAAATTTTTCACTTGCAGCATCACATTCAGAAATACAGATAAATGTCATTACAATCTGAGAAAACCAAACAAATTCCAGCTATTGAGGCATAAGGGCAGGTGAGGGAGAAGAGGGTGGAAGAAAACACAGCAAAATTCAATTTTTTTTTTTTTGGTAACAGGGGAATTAGAACATTGTTTTTTGCTAGTTCTTCAACAATTCCTTAACAAACAGGATAACATAAGCCTCCTTACAAAGAATGAATATGAAATTAGAAATATGAGTCTCCCTTTAAGAAATAAATCTATACACATTAAAGGGAAAATCCAAAGAAATCTTAGGAATGTTGGGTTAAAACAAAGGTGGCACATTGTATAATGCTGACTTAAATATTTTGAATACTTTGTGAGCAGGAGAATCCCAGGTCTTGTTTTCAAAGACTAAGTACTGCTGTACCTCCTTGTTTCCTATGAAGGTTATCAGCCCTTGTCTACCTGCTTTCAAGGATCTAGGAGCTAACAGTGATTTTAAAGTCTTTTTAAAATCTACTTTAAAAATAATGTCATCTAATCCATCAATGTGGATGTAACGTGCTGTAAAAAATATTTTAGGTGATTGTGTAAAATCACATTCTCAAAGTAGGGCGATTAGTTAAATATTTAGGACATAATGAGATCTCTGAATCTCTCTTCTGTTTTTCTCTTTCCCCACCTTGTGTAGGTTCATTAGTTTAAACTATGAAAACTCTGTGTAACTTCGTATATTTGAGATAGCAAATTATTCTGTATATCTGCCTTCTGCTGTGGCTCAATAAAGTATTTCTTAAAAAACTAAATATAACACTGAACTTTCTTGACAGTATTCTTTTTCTATAGAAATACAGATTTGATATAAAACAATGTACAGGCAAAGCAAAAAAACTAAAAATAAACAGGATTATTTGTACAACTGAGCTAGTGATATACTTCTAGAAATTTATGCTAAGGAAATGATAGGAAATACAGTCAAATATATGCGATGGTATTTAGCACAGCATTACTTATAATAAATCTGGATACACTCTAAAAAGAAAACTAAGGGTATGATTAAATTGATTATGGCAAATTGTTGGAAAGATAAATATTATAGTAATTTACTAAGAATGCTTGTATCCAATGGTTTGCTTTCTTTTTATTCTAGTGAATAAAAGCAAATAAAATAATTTAATTGCATTATTTCTTTGTGTAACAATTATATGTATACTTTGAGAAAGCTTGTTGTATTAGTCAGGGTTTTCTATAGACAGAACCAATGGGAGATATATAGATAGATGAGAGGGGACTTATAAGAGGAGTTGGCTGACCCAATTATGGAGGCTGACAAGTCCTGTGACAGGCCATCTGCAATGTGGAGACCCAGCAAAGACGGAGCATGGCTCAGTCCCAGCCCGAAGGCCTCAGAACCAGGAACGCCAGCGGTGTAACCCACAGCCAGAGGCCAAAGGACTGAGAACCCCGGAGCTGCTAGTGTAAGTCCTGGAGTCCAAAAAACCAGAGAGCCTGGAGTTCTGAAGTCCAAGGGCAGGAGAAGAAGAGTGTGGCGCAGCTCCAGGAAAGAGAAAATCACCGTTTTATTCAATTTGGAGCCCCAGCTGATTGGAGGGAGCCACTCACATTGAGGGTGGATCTCCCCTACTGGGTTCACTGACTCACATGCCAGTCTCCTACAGTAACACCCTCGTAGACACACCCAGAAATAATGCTTTACCACTTCCTTAGGTAATCCTTAATCCAGTCAAATTCACACTTAAAATTAACCATCACACTTTTAAAGTAGAGAACTATAAAAAGGAGAAGTAAATCACCCAAAATCTGCCACACAGTGATATTTGCTTTCTAGCTCTATCTTGCTCTCTTTTAAACAATAAGCATAGTTATTTAGTATTCTAATTTTACTTAATATTTTACCATATATAAATTCTAGAATTTCTGGATTCAATTCTCAGCTAGGCTACAGATGAGTTGTATGTCATTTTTGGCAAGTAATTAAACCTTCTCATATGTAGGTTTCCTCATCTGCAAAGTGGAGACAATGACAGTACTTATTCACACTAGAGGCCTTATACAAAGAGCTATTATATGGATTAACAGATAATATTAATATATATTTCGCACTTAGCATATATAAAGCAAAACAGATAGGCCTGAAAATAGAAATAGATAAATCAATACTGATAGTTGGCAATTTCAACACTCCTCTCTCAGTATCTGAAAGAACAAATAGACTAAGATATAAAAGACCCTGAACTTTACGATGAACTAACTTGAACTAATTGACATATATAGAACATCCACTCAACGGTATACACATCCTTTTCAACCACAAATAAATATTCCCTAAAACCATATTCTGAAAAATGAAACAAATCTAAATAAATACAAATGAACTAAAACCATACAAAATGCCTTCTCTGACTACATAGAATTAACTAAAAATTAGTAACAGAAAAATAAAGGAAAGTCTCCAAATAATTGGGAAAAAAACAGCACACTTCTAATAACAGCATAGGTCAAAGAAAAAATCCCATTAAACATAAGAAAATATTTTGAACTGAGTTAAAATGAAAACATAGAATTGCACTTTGTGGGAATTCATTTAGAGCAGTGCTCAAAGGGAATTCTACAGCATAAAATGTTTATACTACAAAAGAAGAATATTTTCAAACCAATGCTATAATTTTCTGCCTTAAGAACCTAGGGAAAGAAAAAGCAAATTAAACCCAAAAAATGAGGAAGGAAATAAACAATATGATAAAAGAATATATTCACAAAACAGAAAAGAAAAACATAATAGAGAAAAAACAGTACAACAAAAAGCCATTTTTGAAAAGTTTGATACAATTAATAAACCTCTAGCTACATAAATAAATATTTTTTTAAAACAAGAGAGAAGACAAAATTACTAAGTTCAGGAATAAAAGGGAGAACATCCCTATCAATTCTGCAGCTATTAATAGGATAATAAGGTAATATTATGACAACTATTTGTTTATTCTACAAATTAGATGGGATAGATGAATTCCTTAAAAGATACAAATGACCAAAGCTCATTCAAGAAGAAATAGATAACACAACTTGCCCTTTATTTACTAAAGAAATTAAATGTATGATCAAAAACTTTCATACACAAACACAAACATAAATGGGATGGCAGGGGGATCTCTAAGCCTATATAGCTTCACTGGTGAAATCTACTAAATATTTAAGGAAGAAATAATACCAACTTGACACAAACTCTCCCTGAAAATGCAAGAAATGAAACACTTCGCAACTCATGTTATAAAGTTAATATTACCCTGATACCACAAGCAGAGAAAATAATCAAGAAAAAACCTACAGACCAGTATTCCTTATGAACATAAACACACCAATCATTACCAAAAATTAGCAAATTCAGTCCAGAAATACATTTAAAAAAAGCATACTACATGATGAATAAGTGAAGTTTATCCTAGGAATGCAAGATTGGTTCAACGTTTGAAAATTAATTAATGTAATCCATTGTATCAACAGGTAAAAAAATGAAAAACCATATGATCATCTTAACGAATGTAGAAAAAGCACTTGACAAAATTTAACATCAATCATGGTAAAACCTCACAGGGATTTTAGAATACCTGATAAAGGGCATATACACAAAAGCTGCACATAACATTATGCTTAATAGTGAAAGAATTAATTAAATATTTAAAGAATTGTTTTTAAACAATTATCATTTGCAGATAACAAAATAATGTCTATAGAAAACCCTAAGAAATTTTAAACCTACTAAAATTAGTGTTTGAGTTTAGCAAGGTTGCAGAATAGAGGATCAATATTCAAAAATCAATTGTATTTCTCCACACTAGAAGTAAACATCTGGAAATAAAAAACTTTTTAAAAATATCATTTGCAACAGCATTAAGAGAAGTGAAATACTTAGGGATAAATTTAACAAAATATGTGCAAGATCTGTATACTGTAATCTACAAATCATTGCTCAGAGAAATGAAAGAAATACTAAAGAAATGGAGAGAAATGTAGTATTCATGGATTGGTGGACTCACTACTGTTAAGATGTCAATTCTTCCCAAATTTATCTGCATATTCAACACAATCCCAATTGAAATCACAGCATGTTTTTGCAGAAATTGCAAGCCGATTCTAAATTGTATATGGAAATACAAAGGAGCTATAATAACTAAAATCATTTTGATAAAGATGAGCAAAGTTGGAAGACTCATACTACTTGACTTCAAGATTCACTTTAAATCTATAGTATCATTGGTATAAATACAGAAATATAGTTCAGGCCGGGCGTGGTGGCTCACGCCTATAATCCTAACACTCTGGGAGGCCGAGGTTGCAGGATCGCTCAAGGTCAGGAGTTCAAGACCAGCCTGAGCAAGAGTGAGGCCCCATCTCTACTAAAAATAGAAAGAAATTAGCTGGACAACTAAAAATATGTAGAAAAAATTAGCCGGGTATAGTGGCTCATGCCTGTAGTCCCAGCTACTCGGGGGGCTGAGGCAGGAGGATTGCTTGAGCCCAGGAGTTTGAGGCTGCTGTGAGCTAGGCTGACACCATGGCACTCTAGCCCAGGCAACAGAGCAAGACTCCGTCTCAAAAAAAAAAAGAAAGAAATATAGTTCAATGGAATAGAATAGAGAATTCATAAATTAGCCCACAAATATAAAATTAATTGATTTTTTGAAAAATGAAATGAAAATTTAATTGAGAAAAGATATCCTTTTTAACAATGGTGATAGAAAAGTTAGATAACCACATGCATAAAAATGAATCTCAACCTTTACCTTACAGCATATACAAAAATTATCTCTAAACGGATCATAGACCTAAATGTAAGATCCCATACTATAAAATATCTAGAAGAAGATGTAGGCAAAGGTATTCACAAGTTTGGGTTCAGTAAAAATTTCTTAAATATGACCCAAAATGTGATGAAAAATTAATAAATTAGGTTTGATTAAAACTTCTGCTTTTCTAAAGACACTGTTATGAAAACAAAAATTCAAGCCACTCACAGGGAAAAAACATTAGAAGGCACATATCATATGAAAGACGCATATCCAGAGTATGTAACTAATTCTTACAACTCAATAATAAGACAAACAATCCCTCCCCTTACCAAAAAGCAAGACAAAACAAATCAAAAATATACAAAATACTGGATAATTGGATAAATATTTGAATACACACTTCCCAAAAATGATAATACAAATAGCATTAAGCACATTAAAAATGTTCAACACTGTTAGTCATCACAAAAATGCAAATTAAAACCACGATGAGATATCATCATAAATCTACTAGAATATAGTATTAATATTAATCAGAGTTCTCTGGAGAAACCAAATTGATAGGATGTGTATATGCATATAGAAAGAGATTTATTTTAAAGGATTCGTTCATGCAATTGTGGATTTTGGAGGTTTAATGAGTCCAAAATCTGACTGGGGAAGCCAATAGACTGGAGATTCAGGAAAATATTATAGTCTGAGTCCAAGGGCAGTGTACTGGCAAACCAAGAAGAGCCAGTGTTTCAGGTGATGTGTGAAGGGAGTCTGCTGGGAGAATCCCCTCTTTGTTCCATTTAAGTCTTCAGCTGATTGGATGAGGCCCACCACATTATGGAGGACAATCTGCTTAATTCAATGTCTGCCAATTTAAAAGTGAATCTCATGCAAAAACCCTCTCACTGAAACACTTAACGTGTTTGACCAAATATCTGGGTACAATAGTCCATCAAAGGTGACACAAAACTAGCCATTATAGGTATCTAAAATTAGAAAGACTGATAATACCAAATGTGGGTAAAAATATGGGGTAAATCTACCTCTTACATATTGCTGATGAAAATGTAAAATAGTACACCCACTTTGGAAAACATTTTGGCCATTTCTTATAAGTTAAACATACATTAACCATATAACTCAGTAATCCTATGTTAAGAGATAGGAAACAATTGTCCACACAAAGACCTGTATGCAAATGTATATAACAGCTATATTCATAATAGCCAAAAACTAGAAACAACTCCAATTTCTATCTACTGGTAAATGGATAAGCAAGTTGTGGTACATTCATTCTATAGAATACTACTCAACAGTAAAAAAGAGCAAACTACTGACACATGCAAAATTGTGGATGAATCTCTAAAACACTAGGCTATGTGAAGAAAAGTCACCCACAAAAGACTACATACTGTGCGAGTCCATTTATCTGACATTCTAGGAAAGACAAACTATAGGAACAGGGAATCACCAGTTGCCAGGGACTGAGGATAGGGGAGGGCATAGATTGCAAAAGGAACTTTTTAGGAAAAGAAATTTTTCCATATCTTCATTATGGTTATGGGTACACAACTGCATACAGTTTTCAAAACTCATCAAATGGTCCACTTAAGGAAGGTAAATTTTATTAACATAAATCATACTTTGGAAAACCTGACTCTTTAAAATGGACCAAGAAATATGTTAATTAAGTTATGAAATTATTTAAACAACTGAAATTATTGACAAAATGTTCAATAAACACTTTGGTATTGTATCACTATCATTTTCTCTTGCTAATAAATTATCTTTTGAGAACAAGTCAGCCTATAAATTAAAGCTGAGTCTCTCTCTCTCTCTCTCTCTCTTACACACTCATACATGTATACACAACACACACACACAGACACACACACACACACACACACAATATTCTGTAACTTTGGGAGGGCAACAAAGAAATTCTTGGGAACACCATAACAAAACTGACATGGCAGGGAATACGTGAGTAGGAACTGACTTCTGCCTTTTTCCATGGTGTGCTGTTAGTGTAGCAAGGTACTGGCCAGAACAAAATTAAGGGACTCAATTTAAGAATCATGCTATTGGTAGGTATAATCCATAGCAGTGTTAATGCCAGTGACTATTAAGGAATTGTTTGGGAGCAGAGGGAGAGGTGGAGGAAATGTGGCAGTCACCAGGCAGTGGTGAAAATTGCATGTTCAGAATCTCTCAGGAGGAAGCCCCTGGGGTCTTCCATAAATAGTTGATAAGATGTTTCCCCTCAATGGCAGGTAGGTGTTAGCCAGGGAGATACATTTGACACTAAAGCTAATGAGCACACAAATGTTCCAAATCCTGATGTTTTGATCTTTGATGTAACAGAAGCTGTTTCTACACTAAGCCTTCAAACAAACTGAAAGGGAAAGGATATGTAATGTTTATGAATACATTCGAATATCAGAGCTGCATGTTTATTTTAAAGGCAGTAGACATTATCTGCATGTGAGACATAAAGTGATTTTCACAATTGCCTGGATTTTGGGGGGTTCTAGTCCTGACTCTGCCCCTGCCTAGTTCTGTGATTGGGCAAGGCACTTGGTTTTTCTACTTCTCATTTTCCCTACCTAATAAAATGGGAGGGTTTAACCAATAAGACACTGCAGAATGACTGGATTTAGTACCCAGGCATGTTTTGTTTGGCATTTTGTTCTGGTATATATATATTTTTTAAAGTGGTTAGAGTAGTATGACTACACTTAAAAAATGTACTGCATTCAGATGCCACACACCATAAATACCCTGACCTGATCACTACACATTATACACATGTAACAAATGTTCTCATGCACCCCAGAAATTTGCACAAATAAAAAGAAATGACAGACACAGGACTAATACTGTGACAAAAATGGATATATTGCTATCACTAAAAAAATCAGAAGATTTTACATAAGGTATAGATATATAGCTGCTCAAAATACCTTGAAAATACTGACCCTTCATTTCAGTATGGTATCAAATGGCTGGATTTGAATTACCGTTGCCATATTTAGATAAAGATTCACTTTCCATTAGCAACAATCCTATTCCCATATGCCAAGATGCCCAGACTCCAGTTTAAGTATACTACATACAGAAAAATGACTGAGAACTGCTACAAAATGGATAAGATCTGTCAATTGTTTATTCTGCCATACCTCAAAGATATCACAGGTTTGGTTCTAGACCGCTAAAATAAAGTGAATATTGCAATAAAATGAGTTACACAATTTTTTGGATTCCTAGAGCATATAAAAGTTATGGTTACACTATACTGCAGTCTATTAATTGTGCAATAGCATTATGTCTAAAAAACAATGTACATACCGTAATGAAAAAATATTTTATTGGTAAAAAAGGCTAATATTATCTCAGCCTTCAGCGAGTCATAATCGTTTTGCTGCTACAGGATCTTGCCTCTATATTGATGGCTGCTTACTCATCAGGGGAGTGGTTGCTGAAGGTTGGGTGGCTGCGGCAATTTCTTAAAATAAGACACCAATGAAGTTTGCAGCATCCATTGACTCTTTCTTTCATGAAAGTTTTCTCTGTGGTATGGCGATGCTATTTGATAGCACTTCACACATAGTAGAACTTCTTTTAAAATTGAAGTCAATCCTCTCAAACCTTGCCTCTGCTTTATCAACTAAGTTTATATAATATTCTAAATGCTTTGTTGTCAATTCATCTATGTTCACAGCATCGTCACCAGGAGTAGATTCCATCCCAAGAAACCACTTTCTTTGCTCATCCGTAAGAAGCAACTCCTCATCTGTTAAAGTTTTACCTTGAGATTACAGCATTTCAGCCACATCTTCAGGCTCCACTTCTAATACTATTTCTCTTACTGTTTCTACCACATCTGAAGATACTTCCTCCACTGAAGTCTTGAACCTGGCAAAGTCATCCATGGGGGTTAGAATCTGCTTCTTCCAAACTCCTGTTAATGTTGATACTTGGAACTCCTCCCAGGAAGGGCGAATGTTATTAATGGCATCTAGAATGGTGGAATCCATTCCAAAAGGTTTTCAATTTACTTTTCCCAGATCCTTCAGAGGAATTATAATCTATGGCACTTATAGCCTTACAAAATGTATTTCTTAATTAATAAGACTTAAAGTTGAAATTTCTTCTTCATTGGTGGGCTTCAGAGGGGATGTCGTGTTAACAAGCATGAAAACAACATTAATCTCCTTATACATCTCCATTAGAGCTCTTGGGTGACCAGTTTCATTGTCAATGAGCAGAGATATTTCGAAAGGAATCTTTTTTCTGAGTGGGAGGTCTTGACAGTGAGCTTAAACTACCCAGTAAATGATGCTGTAGACAGATGTGCTGTCATCCAAGAATTGTTGTTGCATTTATAGAGCATAGGTAGAGTAGATTTAGCACAATTCTTAAATTTTCATAATGGCAAATGAGCATTGGCTTAACTTAAAGTCACCAGCCACATTAGCACTTACAAGAGAGTCAGCCTGTCCTTTGAAGCTTTGAAGCCGGGCATCAACTTCTCTGTAGCTGTGAAAGTCCTAGATGGCATCTTCTTCCAATAGAAGGCTGTTTTGTCTACACAGGAAATCTATTGTTTGGTGTAGCCACTTTAATCAGTGATCTTAGCTAGATCTGGATGATTGCTGTAGCTTCTACATCAGCACTTGCTGCTTCGCCTTGCACTTTTATGTTATACAGACAGCTTCTTCCATTAAACATCATAAACCAACCTATGCTAGCTTCCAACTTTCTTCTGCAGCTTCCTCACCTCTCAGCCTTCATAGAATTGAAGTGAGTTAGGGCCTTGCTCTGGATTAGGCTTTGGTTTTAGGGAATGTTGTGGCTGGTTTGATCTTCTAACCAGACCACCAAGCTTTCTCCATATTAGTGAGAAAGTTGTTTTGCTTTCTTATCATTCATGTTCACCGGAGTAGCACTTTTAATTTCCCTCAAGAACTTTTCCTTTGCATTCCCAACCTGGGTAATTGCTTGACACAAAAGGCTTAGTTTTCAGCCTATCTCAGCTTTTGACATGCCTTCCTCACTAAGTTTAATCATTTCTATCTTTTGATTGAAAGTGAGAAACGTGCTACTCTTCCTTTAACATGAACACTTAGAGGCCATGTTAGGGTAATTAATTGGGCTAATTTCAATATTGTCATGTCTTGGGGAATAGGGGGGCTTGAGGAGAGGGAGAGAGACATAGCATGGCTGGCCACTGGAGCAGTTAAAACACATACAGCATTTATTGATTAAGTTCACTATCTTATATGGGAGAGGTTCCTGGTGCCCCCAAACAACTACAACAGTAAAATCACAGATCACCGTATCAGATATAAAAAGAAGAAATTTTAAAGTATTACAAGAGTTACCAAAATATGAAGACATGAAGGAAGCGCATGCCATTGGAAAAATGGTGCTGATAGACTTGCTTGATGCAGGGTTGCCATAAACATTCAATTTGTAAAAAACACAATATCTGCGAAGTACAATAAAGTGAAGTGCAATAAAATGTATAATGTTTTCAACAACATCCTAGATATGTTTCTTCTGATCAGAGTAACCTCCAAGGAAGCCAATTAGCAAGAAAAAAAAAAGGAAATGCAAGAGACACCAAAGGAATGCGGCCATTGTTCAGTAACCAACAGCGGACTGCCAACCCATGCTAGGACATCCTAACCAGATTGACTATTTTAGCAATTGAAATGCTGCACCCTCCCTGTCCAGGAAGATTAGGGTCATTATTAAATTCAAGGCAATGAACATCTCTGAGCACCAGCTGAAGACCAGACTCCACACTACATAACAAAAATTTGTAAATAAATAAGACAATCCCTGCCTTCATAGTCTGAGATACTTAAATACA
>NW_012154951.1:2182290-2221653 GCF_000956105.1 Propithecus coquereli | reverse complement strand
GTATCTCCATATTGCTTTCCACAAAGGTTGCACTAGTTTGCAGTCCCACCAGCAATGTATGATTGTTCCTATCTCTCCAATTACAGAATTTTTTTGTTAAATGCATTGATAGAAGTAGATACGGTACAGAGGTGATAGAAAGAAAAAGTGGCTGTCTAGAGCCTTGGCATGTGCCTTTTCTCTGCCGGGATCACTTTTCTCCCACTTTCATTTTTTTTCTTCTTTTTCATGTCTTTGCTCAAGTGTCTTTGCTGACTAGCCTGCTTAAATTGAAACTACCCCAGTTCCCAAGGTTAGCATCTTGTAACCTCTTCCTGCTTTATTTTCTTTATAGCACTGATGACCATCTTTCATTTTATATATTTTACTTATTTATTTTGATCACTGGCCATGTCTCCTACTGGAATGAAACTCCATGAGGGCAGGGAATTTTTTTTTTTTTGTATTGCTTTGTCCACATCATTTCCATAACTCCTAGAATAGTGCCTGGCACATGGAAGTCATTGGGTGAATATCGGTTAAGTGACTCAACGAATGAAGTAATCAGTTCTCCCCAGGAAGGTCAGAGCAAACTCTCTGAAGAGATGGTGTCTGAACACATGAGTTTTGAAGAATGAGTTAAAGTTCACTATGTTAAATGACAAACTGAGAAGAGAACATCTTGGGAAAAGAAAACAGCGTGTACAAAGGCAAGAATGTGCAAAAGAACACTGTATACTCCATACGAGTATTTATTTAGGGGTAAATTTATTATTATTATCAGGAATAATATAGTAGTGCAACTGTTACAAGTTATAGCTCCAAAGAATGCCAGGTACTCGTATAACCCTTTTATAGACAGTGTTTCATTCCACTCTCAGATAGGTGATTAGTATTCACCCCATTTTCCAGATGAGAAAATTGGAATTCAGACAGGTTACATCTTGCTCAAACCCACATGGCTTATAAGTACAAAAATGACATTTTAGATTTGTATGGTGGCTCCAAATCATGCTCTTTTCACAGATAGGAAGTCCAGTCCTACTTTACTGTTTGCTTCCTCCATCATAAACTAACCAGAGATGCATATTAATAAACTGCACTGATTGTTCTCATGGTTTTGAATCTTTTAGGAATATTTTTATAAGACATACATTCACAAAAGGGACCGGATGGCATACAAAATCTTCATCTCTTTGGTCTAAAATGATTTGCTTGCAAATCAAATTAATCCTTCCCCCTCCCAAATACCATTTGTTTATCCGTTTATCTAAAGACATACATGCACTCTCTGATAAGAAGATATATGTTTCAGCTAAAAATCTCCTTTGTGGTTTGCAAGAATTCTTTATGCTATTTTAAAAGAAAAAGAGGAAGGGGAAGTTAGAGAGAGAGGAAAAGATAACTTCTCATTTCAAAATATACTAATCTTGTCTCTCTAAGGACTGCTATTTGGCATTTGTTTAGCTAGTGCTGGTTTGGAAACCAATTGAATATACAGTGTTTATTTCAAAGCATTATTTTCCTCTGCCACTCTGTGATTTTTCTGGAGAATATTTGCATTTAGATGCTATCTGTATAAAGTGAGGGATATGACCATAAACAATTTGAAGACAATGAGAAAAAACAGTTAAAGGAAAGTAAAAGAAAAGGCAGTTGCAAAAGGAAGAAGTGAGGAGATAAAAATGAGAAAAGGGAGCTCATTGACTTAGCTTCCCATGAAGTAATGAGAAATCAAAAGAGACGTGGGAAAGAGTGAGGGCAAGTCAAAGAAAAATCAAAGGCAATGAGGGTGCTATTTTTGTATATTAAAACATAATTAATATTCATCACGCTTTTTAAAGGGGAAGTGGAAAATTGAGGGAGACAGAAAAGCAAAGGAAAGGAGCAAATAAATGGCTTGAGATAATAAGGGGAAAAACAGAGCAATGGAGATAATTGGGAAGATTGTATGGCCAAGGTCAAACTATAAACAGTCCAACAAAATGCTATTTTTATAATATTATAAAATGTTTCTAGAAAAACAGCGATTCATTCATTTATTCATTCTTTCATTCAGCCTGTATTCGGAGAGTACTACTGTATACCAGGTCCTTGTGCTAGATACAGGGAATAGGCAGATGAACAGGTGTGGTCTTTCCTTCAAGATAATTAGAATTGGATGTTCTGGTGATGACTGAATTTTTGGAGTGGAAATAAGATATTCAGGAGTCATTTCATATTGACCCTCCACTAAAACAACAACAACAAAAAAAGTGTGACTTGAATGTGCCTATGCTTTAAATGGCAGAGACTTGTGTCTTTTTTCTCATAATGGTGGTTTTGACCTGTACCAGGCATTCTGTGAACCTGTGTGGGTCATGGGTTCCAAGGAAAGAAGAAGGAAGGACAAAAAAAAAAAAAAAAGTGGTGAGAGATAAACTTTGTAACTAATAAAGATTTTTTAAAAAGAAGTGTAGGTCTGGTTCAAGTCATGTTTTAACAGAAGAAATGATGGTGTGTTTTCTGGGGCACATTCATAAGACCAGAGGAGAACCACTGAGTGTGTACACGTGTGCATGTGGGCGGGCGCACGTCTACACAGGAGAGGCTGATTACATTGAAGTGAATAAATATCTGAATTACGGTGAAGGAAATTTAAAAAAGAGTGAGTCAAAGAAGGAGTGCTAAGAGTTATCACATCCTGGGTGAAGCAAACTTCATGTAGAGAAAATGAGTTCTGTGCCAAAGCCGAGAATATTGTCTCCAGCAGCCTTCAAATATTCCCTTCATCTTCGGTCTTTTGATATCGCATGCGTCTTCCTTGCTGATGCCTGATTACTCTGCCTGTACCACAGATTTGGTCTGTTCATTTCAGACTCCTATTTGATTGTTCTCAATGAATCATGAATTCAAGATCATCCACCCTATCTTTCCAATTTTCTCCCTTGGCAAACCAATCATTCCTTAATCTTAGGGAATGCTCTGCAATTTCCCATTTCCAAGCTTACCTGTATTCTGTTCTCTCTGTCTCCCTCTTCCTGTCTCTTCTCGCTCAAATACTACCCATTCAAGACCCATTCAAGTTTAAATGTTACTTCTTCCATGAAATCTTTCATCTCCAAATTCCTATAGCACATTTTCTGTTCTTAGTCCATAGCATTTACTGTTTCTCTGCTTGTGGTAAAGTAATGTATGCTTATCTCCCTTTCTATATTATAATTTCCTTAAAAGTAACACCTGTTTCTGAGTTAAGTTTACATTACTTAAGTGGCACCACATCAAATATGCCTATAAATGAATAACTTAGAAGTGGAAAGATCATATAGGTGAGGTTAAATGAAAACAGGTAGGATAGGGTTAGAAATAGAGGAAAACAGCAGTAGGTAAAAAGTCTGGCAATACTTAGGAGATGATCAGTGTACTGGTGATCCTTAATCTGCATAACCAGTCCTCAACTACTACAATAGTATAGCAGAAATACTACAATATTTATCAACGCTAGAAGATATCTTAAATAAACTGCCACCATCAAATTTAGAACACATATTCCATGTGTTTAATCAATTTATTAAACAATATCCAATTAAAAATTACATTTGTTTCAGTTACTGTATGTTTATAGAGTTAAATATTTGCTGAGGTTATCAAATTTGTTTATCCATTTGGGATACATCAAAAATCTTTATACAAAAGCAATGGTACATTTGCTCACGATTTCTCACGCTTGATTCCTTTCCTTACATCCTTACTTTCATAATTGTCTTTGGAATATTTATAAATAATTTCATCATGTGCAATAACCTTGTCCATGGGATTAAAAAATTATTTTTAGCCTGACAGCATTGATTTTACCAGACTAGAGCACCTCCCTGTGTACCTCTGCCACAATCTAGAGGTTTGAGGTGGTTAGCCAGCAGGCATCTGAAGATAATTTTTCAGGGTACTCAGAAACCTTCTGCTAGAGTATTATTTAGGCTCTACCTGTAGCCAAGGTAATTTGCAAGCCTTTGTACATAATGTTCTTTCATATCTATGATATACGTCTACAATGTATTAGAATAGATTTTGTAAACAGATACTATAAAGTCATAATAACTATTAGTTTACTAAAATGCTAAACTATATTCAACCAGGTAACTTAATCCCCTTTAGAGTGGTCACTCATTCTATTAATAGTATTGAAGCTTTTGCTCACAACCTCTTTGTGTTCAGAGTCTTTGGGGGTATCAGTTTGGAGATACCTTCCTTTCCCTTGGCCTCATGTTTTCATGAGGAAACTGGAGCTAGAGTAAAAGTTCTGATTTCCTACTCCATTGCAGAATTTCTTTTTTCGTTTTCTCGGATCTCAAGCAGCATTAATACTGTATTAAATTGCTCTGTAAATATCCAACTCCAACATCCATTTCTAAGTTGGTTCCAAATTCAGCAAGGGAAGATAGGAATGTTATGTATTGACACCCTGACACTCCAACAATATTGTTTGGATCATTTTTATTGTCAGCAGATCTACTTTCTTTGAAGGTGCCTTCATATTTTGATACAGCAAAAGATATTGGATAATTCCTGGGCAATATGAGTGTGGTGGGTGGGGTGGCTGTTGGTAAATTTGAGCGATGCAGTTTATGACTACAAAATATATCGGTGGTTCTGTTTGATTCCTTAAACTGACACTGAATGCAGATTTTCAAAAATAGTTTTGAGTCACAGTAGCATCATCAGCACAGCTTCACAGCCTTCCAAGGTGATGACTTGGAATGATAGCACACATTTGGATGCACAATTCCAACATCTTTATTAAAAAATCCATTACTTCATAATTACACTTGGGACTTGAGGAGAATTGTTGCTAGATGCTTCAAGCTGGATTACTGGGCTTCAAAGCCCTCCACTATGATTTGGCCTCTTATGAAATTATTTTTACAATACTGTGCTTTGGCACTTTGTCCCCAGGTTGAGTTGAGAGACATTACAAGAAAAGTTCTGTAACTATTTTCCACTGTACTGTGGTAGCCATATCATTGATAGCATATTCCATGACATTACATCATGTCCCCCTTTTGAGGGCCCATAAAAGAAATTTAGAAGAATTTTTTACAATATAGAATAAATAATCTCTTTTTAAGCCAAAGTCCTTTATTTTTTCCTGTCATATTGTATGTTTTTATATCAAAAAAATGGGCTCCAGCTCCATCCAGGTTAATACAAGCAGTATTAGCTCACCATTTTTCATGGCTGAATAGTACTCCGTGCTATACATATACCACATTTTATTAATTCACTCATGTAACCACGGAGTATTCACACAAAGGAAAAAAAGACATTCTGTAAGAAAGGCATCCAGATTAGAATGTTTATAGCAGCACAGTTCACAATTGCAAAAAAGTGGAAACAACCCAAGTGCCCATAAATATATGAGTAGATTAATAAAAACATGTGTTAATCAACTGTTTATGTTATCGGTAAGGCTTCTCATCAACAGTAGGCTGCTAATAGTTAAGTTTTTGGGGACCCAGAAGTTATACATGGATCTGTGACTCTGCGGGGGGAGAGTGGGTGCTCCTAATACCCACATTGGTCAAGGGTCAACTTTACATTCCATGCATTAACTTCTGAATTGTCCACAGTTTGGGCCAATGGGATATTACTATACATGATGTAAGCAAAGCCTTAAAATATGCTTTCGTGGTTGGCATTATTTTCTTGTACTTTTGTCATTGCCACAGAGAGAACACACTCCAGGTTTCCACTGCCTCTCCAGCCTGTGATCCAGAATGAGACACATGGATCAGCCCTGCCAAGCCATAGTCTGCAGCAGAACTTCCCAGCTGACCCTCAGATGCTTGATTAAATAAATATGCTTTCAATAAAATAGATAAATAGAATAAATTATATAAACAAATGAGTAAAAAAATAAAATAAATACCACAAAATAATAAATATTAATTAATTAATGAAGAATGCTTTAAATGAAAATGCTTTTGTAAGTGCAATGATTTTTGACAAAACTACCTGTAGTTAGGGCAAACTTTATAGGTGGAGGGCACAGTACTCCTTAGGACAGTCTGCACTTCAGACCAGCCACATACAAGCTTAGAGTTCCCCAGACCACCCTCACTTCTGACCAACTGGCTATAAGTTCGTGGAGTCCCACCATTCCCTCAGACTCATTATTTTGCTAAAATGATTCATAAAATTCAAGAAATCACTATAATTATGATTCCAGTTTTATTATAGGAAAAGGATACAAATCAGAATCAGCCGTATGCATTGACACGGAGCAAGGTCTGGGAGGCTCCAAACTTGAAGCTTCTGTTTTTCTCACCCAGTGGAGTCAGGAGAGGTAAGCCTCTGGCATACTGTTGTTTGACAATGCCTAGAATATTGTCAACAAGGGAAACTCAGTTAAGCTTCAGTGTCCACCTAAGTATGATTGATTGAATCATCATCTATGTGTCTCAATCCACAGTCTGCCTCATCTCCCGGAGGTCAGGCTAATATCACACGGCTTAAAGCTTCACCATCCAATCACACGGTTGGTCTTTCTGGCACAGCCAGCCCCCATTCTGAGTGAAAATACACTACCATGAGTAAGAAAGACACTGCTATGATTCAGGAAATTCCAAGGATGTAGAGGCTACTTCCCAGGAACTGGGGACAAAGGCCAGCCAAATTTTTCTTTACACTTTAAGCTACTGAATCTTTGATGTGGTTTGTTATGCAGCATTATTGTGGCAATAACTGACTTATACCAAATGTCCATAACAAAACAATCACTAAATGCAATGCTGGTTTGAATTTTTTTTTTTTTGGCTTAAATAACAGAAGTTTATTTTCTCACGATTCTGGAAGCCAGAAAAGTCTGACATCAAGGTGTTGGCAGTGATTTCTTTGAAGCCTCTCTCCTCAGTTTGTAGATGGCCATCTTCTCCCTGTGTCTTCACATGGTCTTCCCTCTGTGAGTGTGTGTGTTCTAATTTCCTCTTTTTTTTTTTTTTTTTTTTTTTATTTCAGGGTATTAAGAGGGTACAAACATTATGGTTACACTTTATGTCTTTGCCTCACCCAAGCGAGGGTTAAAGGCATGCCCTTCCCCCCTACAATGCTCCCTGTGTCCTTTAGTTGTGAGTTTACAGCCCCCCCAATCCCCCTAATCCCTGGAGAGTATTACTGCCATGGGATCACACTAGTGTTGATCAGTTAGTCCCAATTTGATGGCGAGTACAAGTGGAGCCCATTCTTCCGATCTTGTAGTGCCTCACTTTGGATAACGGGCTTAAGTTTAATCCAGGAAAGTATAAGAGGTTCTAGATCACTGTCATTTCTTATGATTGACTAATATTCCATTGTATACATATACCAAATTTTAATAATCCACTCATGGATTGACAGGCACTCGAGTTGTTTCTACATCCTTGTAATAGTGAATTGTGCTGCCATAAACATTTGGGTGCAGATGTCTTTATCATAGAATGTTTTGTGCTCTTTTGGGTAGATGCCTAATAGTGCTATTGCTGAATCAAATGATATTTCTATATTTAGCTCTCTGAGGTATCTTCAAATTCTTTTCCACAAAGATTGCACTAATTTGCAGTCCCACCAGCAGTGTAAGAGTGTTCCTGTCTCTCTGCATTCTCACCAGAATTTGTTGTTTTGGGATTTTTTGATAGAGGCCAATCTCACTGGGGTTAGGTGATATCTCATTATGGTTTTGACTTGCATTTCTCTAAAGATTAGAGATGTTGAGCATTTTTTATATGTTTGCTGGCCATTATTCTGTCTTATTTTGAAAAGTTTCTGTTCATTTCCTTTGCCCATTTGTTGATGGGGTTGTTTTATTTTTTTCTTGTTGATTTTTTTGAGTTCTAGATAGATTCTGGTTATCAGCCCTTTATCAGATGTGTAGATAGCAAATATTTTCTCCCATTCTGTGGGCTGTCTATTTGCTCTAATGATAATTAGCTTTGTATGAAACCAGAAAAGACCTTGTATAGCTAAAGCAATCTTAAGTAAAAAGAACAAACTGGGAGGTATTAGTCTACCAGACTTCAAGCTGTACTACCAGGCTATAGTAACTAAAACATCATGGTACTGGCATAAGAACAGAGACATAGACCTCTGGAACAAGACTGAGAATCCAGAGACGAAACCATCTGCATATGGTAATCTAATCTTTGACAAAACTCACAAAAATATACACTGGGGAAAAGAATCTCTTTTCAATAAATGGTCCTGGGAAAACTGGATAGCTACATGCAGAAGAATGAAACTGGATCCCCACTTCTCACCTCTCACAAAAATCAATTCAAGATGGATAACAGACTTAAACCTAAGGCATGAAACTTTAAGAATTCTAAAAGAAGATGTTGGGAAGACCCTTTCAGACATCGGCCTAGGCAAGGAATTCTTGAAGAAGAACCCCAAAGCAATCGCAGCAGCAACAAAAATAAATAAGTAGGATCTAATCAAATTAAAAAGCTTCTGGTTTGAATTTTTATGAAAAATATCAGTGGGGCTGAGGGGAGAGATGACAAGACAATCATATATCTGGGATCTCATATTCAAACAGATGAATAACCAAAACCACTTTAAAATATGGTGAGTTCTTATTCTAGAGGAAAAATTGTAAAGGATGGCTTTTATCTTCTACAATATACTGTAGATCTATTTTATTTTATCTGTCTCCTTTGCTTTGACCTATGCAGGGAGACTTCTTGGAGCTGAGGATGAAATTCGTGGTTCTTGGTAGAGACTTTTCTTCATTAAGGGATAGTTACCATTGCTGACTTTAACTTTAAATAAGTGTTAAAGAGGAAATAATTCATTTATTTGAAATTCAAGTAGGGTAGCCAGTTATCTAACTAGTCCTGACATTTAAGAGCCTAAAATATGCTTTACCTGAGGGTTTTCAAGGCTCAACCTAAAAGTGTCTTCAATGATTCTTCTTTCCTTAATGCATTTGAAGACAAAGTTAAATCTGGTTTTATTTTAACTTTCACAGCTACAGTGCAATGGCAAAAAAAAAAAAAAAAAGAACCACTAGCCTACCACTCTGGAAATTCATCTTAAAGGCTTTGTTCTTCATCTGTGTGACCTTGAGCAAGTCACTTCTCTTCACTAGACCCCAAACTTTTCAATTATAAAATAAGAAAAATGGATCAGCAGATCTCTGAGTTTCCTATGAGCTCAAGTAACTCTGTTTCTCTGACTTACCAGTGTGACCTTGGGTGAATCATTTAACATCTTCTAGCCTGACTTTCTTAATATCTCCTCCCGCACACTCCCTCATCCCGATTAATGGCAAATCCATCCTTAGAGTCATCCTTGACTCCTACATCTCACACCCCACATTCAATCTGTCAGTACATCTTGTGGGTGGCAACTTCAAAATATACACACAATTCAGCCACTTCTCATCACTGCTACATTGTGGTCCAAAGCCACTATATGTCTCT
This sequence comes from Propithecus coquereli, assembly GCF_000956105.1. Classification (NCBI taxonomy): domain Eukaryota; kingdom Metazoa; phylum Chordata; class Mammalia; order Primates; family Indriidae; genus Propithecus; species Propithecus coquereli. The sequence continues at coordinate 2,212,240 of NW_012154951.1, read as the reverse complement.
TATCTGAAAAAGTACAATATAAAAAAAATGAATGTTATGTATGTTTTTTTGTACTACATCTTTTCGCAAAAGTCTTCTGCATATTTTATACTAAGACCACATTTTAATTTGTACTAGGCATATTTCAATTGCTCAATAGCTACATGTGGTTAATAGCTTTTGTACAATATAAGCCTAAAGTCAGAGTGTATTTTCCTGACTAATTAATGTCTCCATTTTATTGTTTTAAACAGAACTGCTTACCTTGAGTGAAGTTTCATGTTCTAGGGGTATCACCACCAATAACAACATCTCCCCACCCCTGCTGCTTCCATTCTCTTCTCTCTTCATGTCTCTCTCCTTGGAGCTGATCTGCTAGTTTTCTCCAAATCAATTCTTGTAAAAGTGCTCACGATTAATAATAACCTGATATTCACTTGATGATCTTTTACTAAGCTTCTACTACTACCATAAAGTGTTATTTTTCCTAGACAACTGCTTCCATAAAGAACAACACTGGAGGTAGTCAACTCTTACCCAAACTACAAATGAATCTCTAATGGTAAGATTTACCATGGTTGGGCAGTTGAGTTAGGGGTCAGGGTAAGAAAAAAAAAAAAGGATAATTTAAGACATAGGTGGATTTTTTTTCTTTTTCTTCCTATCATGAAGATAGTTGCTGTCTCTGTTTATGCATTAAAGAAGCTAAGATAGATGTTCCTTTTCTTTTCCCCCTCATTTGTTTATTAGTTTAGAGATCTATTGATCACAGTGCACCATGCAGTGAAATTATATTAATGGTTATATGTTCTCCATTCTTGTTAAACAGTAAAATTAGGATGCTTTCTTTCCATGATTTTTCAAGGCATCATCTAATCTTCCTAAAGTGGAGGGGAAATGAGGATCCTTGGATATGTCACATGCATACTTACATACATCATACATGATTTAAGGGGGCATTTTATTGTAACTTTTTTTCCAAACTCTTAAAGTAAATCAAGCTGCCAAAATAGTAATTACCATTCTATCAAGTAGTTGAAGTGTAGACGTCATCTGGAAACATTTCTCGCTTCCCTGGGATTTCAGAATCATTGGATGGTGGAATTTGAGGAGACCTTCAGAGATCATCTAGTCCCACGCTCTGATTCCATAGAAAATCCATCTGGGTCCAAAGAGAATAAATGGCTGTTTTAAGACCATATAGTTATAAGAGATGGTACTGGGAGTGAAATTTTTATGGTTGGTTTTCATTTTTTTTAGCTCTTTGTACAAAGAAAAGACTGAGAATTTTGTCTTTGTTCCCTGACTCCTTATTCTCTGAGAGTTACGTGGTCTGGAAGGCATTATGGCTTCCTGTCTGAAGACTGGAGGTTATAGGTAAGCAACCAAGCAGCTATCCAAAGATGTATTGAGTTGTGCCTTTCCCATAAGCATAAAAGAGGTTGAGAGGTCAAGAGAGAGCATGTCAGGTCAAACCACTGGAGGGCGCCAAATTATCTTTTTTTAACTGGAACTATCCACTTCCAGGGTGGAGAAAAAGTTACATTTGAGTGGCGCGAGTGAGGGTGAAGACAGAAGGATGGAAATTCCATTCTGCAAGGCTAAAGCTACAAAAACTAAACACAGGCCAGGCGTCCACTGGTAGATGTTGTCTCCTGGGATCAGTGGCCTTTCTGGCTTATGCCAAATTTCCAGTGGTCCAAGACCCAAGGAAAACTGTGATATTTTGTATTTTCACAAAGTAATTCTTCTGAAGAGACCAGAAAAGTTGGTGTTGGTGCAGAGGTTTTACTGAACCAGAATGATTTTTCACCTTTGTTTTAAACTGTTCAGCCAGAGTCACTTGCCAATAGCCTCAGGAAAATATAAGATGAATGTCCATCTGTTCAGAAACCTACAGAATCATCTGTTTTCATGGAGATAAGACTCTTGTCAGCATGTCATCTTGCTTCTTATAATTCACCCTCTTCGTCCTCCAACTGATTTAGGTAGTATTTCAATCGGAGATCCTAAAAGCCCATTAATGGGTTTGATATTCCTTCTTGCTAGGCTGGTTCTTCATTTGTCTGAGACACCTCTCAGGTGAGGAGAAATGAAATGTTACCTGGCATCTCTGTTCATGAGCAGGTAATTGAGACTTCAGAGCAAAACCACAGCCTTGCTTTGGAAGAGAAGCAAGTTTCAATAATATGTGTGCAATTCAGAGAGTCACGAATCTTCAAGAAAGTTACTAAAGGCTTTTGTTTTCAATGGTCACGATGGAAAGAATAAAAAGAGCTCTGAGTTGGCCGCTGGAATGGGAATTGGACAGAGACTAGCCTGAGTATCTCAATTAGTGATTAGGAGCATGGTGTTCCATTTCATAGTCACCGTGTAGCACTTTGTAAAGCTTTGGAAGATGCTACGTAAAACTAATTTATCTAGGACCAGGATATAATTTGTCTTTCCACACTTCTGCCTTCTGAGCAATATAGCTAACCTCAGAAAAATGAAAATAGGAATACAGCCTATTGCTTTTATATTACACTATTAAACCAGCCAGGAACTGGAGTATGTAGGCTTGACCATTCATTATTCTACTATTGGACAAGTCATGGAGAAGGCACCGTTGGTCCAGGTTAGAACTGTGGTTCTAATGAATTCTACCTCTTAGCTAAGTATGTTGTTTATAGTATCCTATAGAAATAAGTGTGCGTCTTATTTCATCCATGGAGGTTAACCAAAAGAATAATAGTAACAATTAAAATTTTAGTGTACTCTATAGTAGGCAAAGCATTTTCCCAATATCCTGCTTAATCCTTTCAACAACCCGTGAGGTAATGTTATTATTTCACATTAAAGGCACAGACACAAAATACAGCGAAACTAAGGCATACAGAGGTTGAACAATTTGTATAAGGCCACACAAGTTGGTCAAGTCAGGGCTCAAATTCTCCTTTTACAGGCAGGTGCATCCACAGAATTTGGGGGCTTTAATACAGGTATTGGTCTTCTGGTAATATGCTCAGATAAAATGGTATAATCTTACTGACACCTTTAAACATTTACCAAATAAAAGTAATGTTTCTTTTTCCTTGTTTCCCATAGGAAGATCCTTATGTATGTGTAATATGGTTTGCTGTGTGAATAACTATTTTAAGCATCGGGTCGTGAGCTCCCTGCAGGCAGGGATCATGGTGTATTCATTTTTACATGTTTCCTTTTCCTCAGAGCCTAGCGCAGTGCCTGCCCATATAATAGATCTTCAAATGTTTGTTGAATTGCATTGAATTAGTTGTTATAGTAAAGTTGGTAATGATCTGAGGCATGTTGCCAAATGATGCCTGCTTGAATTTCTTCCAAGACCAAAAATGAGACATTTAATTGTGCCTTTGGGGAGGCGGGAGATGTTATATTCTATTTTGAACAAAAAGAACTTTTAAAACTGATTTAAGAACCATAATTATGACGAACTCTGGAAATCCTTAGCAGTGGTACCACTTTCTACATTATAAACTTAAGTACTTGAAAACACTTTAGACAGGGAAAGCTGAAGAGACTTTTGTAAGCAGCAAGCAAACTTCCACAAGTTTATAGGATAAATTCTCTCCACTGTCAACTTTTTTGTCTGGTAAGAGCCCATGGATCTATCCATCTACTCTAGCACGATGGATTGCACTGACCTGCTGATGTTGTAGGATCCATCAATGTCTATCAGGAGACTTCAGGAGGCCTGTGTGTTCTCTGTAGGCTGGTGAATGGAAACAACCTTCTCTTGGCTTCAAGGATACTCTAAAAGATGAAGGCTGGTGGCAAATTTGAACATGTCCACAGACCAGGATGAGAATGTATGTGCACTTGTAGGGTTTGAGGAATGGGAGAGAAAATAAAACCAACATATGAAAAAGAGATGAAAAAAATAAGAATGAGTAGCCTGGAGGTAAGAAATTCAAAGAGGACATTTGGAGGGTTTTTGACATGGCATAGATACCGCTGCTACATACAACATGCTAATCACATGCCATAACTATGATTAATGGTAGTTTGGACCTGGAAGATCAATGGTTAACACATCCCATACCCAGAGACCTCTTTAGTTTTGTTCTTATTCTACCAAACACCTTCCCTCTCTCCCTTAAAGATTCAGTTCATATAACACCTTCCCCATGAAAGGTCCCTGATACCACAGTAGTATTAGTTATCTCCATGGTAGTTTGTACAGAGCTCTCATTCACCACTTACCACACTCCTATTTAGATGTTTGTCCAACTGTCTTCTTCATTACATGGTGAGCTTGAGATGGGATGCAAAGGATATGGTTATTTTATCTGTGTATGCCTCGTACTTAGTACAATATACTAACTTCTCAATGGGTGTTAAAAAGAGAGGAAAGAAAGGAAAGAGAGGGGATTCTTTAGGAAAAGGATTGTTTATTGGAGCTATAATATCACCCAAAATTGAGCTATGACACTCATGTCTTTGAACTGTTGTGGGCATAGGGTGAGAATTCAATAGTGCTGCATGGGGAATGGCATGATACTGTCAACTGGCCAGAATCCAAAGGTAAATAATTCCACCATGGAAAAAAGAGTTTGAATTGCCCCATTTTAATGTCTCCAAGCTCAGAGACAGTGGGGTTACCACCTAAGGACTCCAACTGTCCTCAGAGAACAGAGCCTAAGTGCGCTCTGGTTAAAGGGGCAAAGAGCTGCAGCATCCGACAAACTCAGACGTCCACGCTCCAAGTCTAGGAGCCTCAAGGACTAGCACCAAGAGAACTGCAGTGAGAAGCAGTGCCCCAAGGCAGAAAGCAAGAGCAGCTTAGAATGCTCACAGAGGAATGTAGACCTTACCAGAACAAAAAAGAGAAAATATTGTTGCTTATATTGGTTAACCATTGCCACCAGTTAGTTAGTGAAGAGAAAGCAAAGCCTGGTATCAGAACACTTGATAACATTGCACATGACTCATTGTGTGTATGTGGAATAAACTGTATATGGTTCCCAACATAGGGATGAGTTCAGTAATTCTCATCAAAGCTTTTTCATTGTGAACTTTCAGGTTAACATACCTATCTAAATATTATTTGTAGATATAAATAGAGATATATCTGGAAAGGATGAACTCTACCTGAAGATGGAAATAAAGATTTTGATGCTCACTGTTGATAAAACAGATAAGTAATTGCCCTTCAAAGATTTCCTAATAAGGCCACGTCCTGTGGTCATGTAATGTATCCACGAAGACTTTCAACAGCCATCCCTACACCAATATTCCCAGATTTGCTTTTGTATTCCTGTCGATGGCCTAGATATTCAGATTCTACTCTATCACCTACCTGCTCTTTTAATAATGTGGGAGCTGAACTTTCTAGCTCTAAGGCTCGTTATACACAACTTTTGGCTGTGTCTAGGGTCAAAAGCTTTAGAATCCAAGCTATCTTTGTGGCTTCTAGCTTCATTGCTCACCAGCATTTTCCGCCTTGAATTTGTGACATTGGCAACTTCATGTACAACATGCCTTTCAACAAAGAATCCCAAATACAGGAAGGGTGTCATTCCCCTCCTTCATCAATTAAAATAAGTCTGCACTAGGATGCTTTGAAAACCATAAATAGGTTTTTTTTTTCAACTTGTTGAATTTCAAAAACATCCCTGACAAAAATTCATGTTCATGATACTCTGAGGAGGAAGAAAATCAAAATCATTGTTCCAGTTTTCTGCTGCATGAAACTGCAGCCCAGAGAGTCTAAGCGAAGTGTATCAGATGCATGACTGGTCGGTTGCAGAAGAACTAGAACACCAGTGTTCCTAATGTAAGCTGAAAGTCCTCCACCCTTAAAGGTAAAGTTGCACAGCTCTCAAAGATGCTGCCCAATAACCTTTATAAACTTTTTTATGTTGGAAGAGTATATTTTTGAAGTGCCACCTGCAGTCATGGTTTTATGATTTTAAAAAGCACCATACCCCTTACTGCAGTTATGGTCACCAAAATCATCTTTAAAACGTAAGGTTGCTTTGGTGACAGTGGTCAAATTGGATATTTCAGTGGAAACCCAGAAACCCAGTCATCTCAGCACCAGAAGCCTGGTGTCCTAACCCCAGAGAGATGAAGGAGATTTTGTGTCAGCTTGTTCCACTGTTTATGACTTTTATGTTCCTGAGACAGTTGTGTGGTAACATTAGGAACCCAACGTTGAAAGCCTCCTGAAGGAATACTAATGATTCTGAATGTCCTGAAATCCCCATTCAGCCTTCACAGAACCCTGTGCGGGTGCCTGGTTGTGCTGGCTGTAGAGTCAAGACTCCACATGATTCATAGAAAAACTTGGCTGCACAAATGCCAGTTTCTCTGAGTCTTGGAGCAAAGTATTAAAATATAGCAATCAGTCCTGCTCTTTGATCATTCTCCAAGGAAGCTGTATTAGTGTCCTAGGGCTGCCTTCACAAAGTAACAAAAACCGGGTACTTTAAAACAGCTGACATTTATTCTCTCACAATTCTGGAGGCTAGAAATCTGAAATCAAAGGAATCCAAAATTCTAGGGAGGAATCCTTGGCTTTCATTGACTTGTAGATGCATTATACCAGTCACGTCTCATGGCCGTCCTCTCCCTGTGATTTCCATCTGTGTGTGTCTGTCTCTGTGTCCAAGTTTCCTTTTCTTTTTCTTCTAAAAACATCATTCAGATTAGGACCCACCCTAACGACCTCACTTTAACTTAACCACCTCTATAAAGACCTGATTTCCACATGAGATCATATTTGGAGGTACTAGGAGTTAGGTCTTCAACATAACATTTTTGGGGGGAAGGAACCACAATACAACCCATAACAGAAGCCTCATAAAAATTTCAACCTCCAGAAGAAAAAAACACACTTCCAAAACATATGATGGTTTTTGATTCACTTTTACCAGAAAAATATCTAAGCTAACATTTTCTTAAAAGATCTCGTCAGATCAAAGATCTGAATTGAAATTCCAAAGTAAATAATTGATTTTGGAAAATTAAGCCTGTAAAGAAAGGGAGCTCTGTGCCACCCCAAGTTCTAAATTCACCCCTCTTCTCTGTTCCCATAGCTCCTTGGAATGGTATTTATCACTTTGCTGCCAGTATCTAAATACATATATGACTCCTCCACTCAACTGTGATGGTGAGATTTTAGCTCAGAGACTACTTTATTTTTCTTTGAATCTTCAGGACCTAGCAGAGTGCCAGATACATATTGTTCACTTAATAAATGTTTGTTGAATGAGGAGCGAATAGACACAAAGTAAGGACAATGTTGTGTTCATGAAATAAAAGCTCTGGAACTCCAGACCCCTGGGCTCTAGTCCGCAGGCTCTTACTAATGAGCTGTGCAACCTTGGCAAATCATTTCACCTCTCCGTGTCTGGTTTTGTCTTCTGCACACTGGTGGTGTTGAACTAAATGACATGTAAGGTCCCTGTGGGCTCCTACACAGAAGATTCTAGGTGATTTCCGTGCCATCTGAAACAGATGGTAGTGAATGAATATCAGACCTTGTCACAGTATTTTTATGCTCCCTTGCAACTGACTAATGCCGGCAGGAAAGTATAGTAAAACTCTAAAGACTCAAACCCTCACTAGTTCCTTACAACTATCTTGCCCTTCACTCTCACCCAGGTATCCCCTTTGACTCTCTTGACTGGGTTCTGATCTCTCATCTCTTGAGAAAGTTCACTTTGTGCACACCCTCCCTTTGCTCTCTGTCCAGAAGTCCCATGGTCTGTTTCTGATGTCCTTTTGGCCAGTTAGTTCTTCCAAAGGTACAGAGAACTCTCTGTTAGTTATGAGTCATGACCCTCATTGTTCTTTTCAAATAGAGCAGAATACCTACTTGCCTTTTTGTGGACACCCTGACTGTGCTCTCTCTCTCCCTGTTAAAATAGATCATGATTCAACAATGTAGTTATGTCAGTCAATCCTGATGTTTTAGGCAGAGGTTATAAATATATCTGTGATGATGGAGGGTTTCTAAAAGAAATCCATTTCTGTGTTCAAGCTTTGTCCAAACAGTTCTGCATTAGTTTCTACTGTTTAGTATTTTCTCTCTTAATCCTATTCCCATTATTCACTGGAAAATAACCTGTTCTAAGACTAGAGATGGAAGACGGGAAAGAAAACAGGATTTTTGTCTTCCAGGATTGCATATAACACAGGAATAAAAGGCAACTATATATACTCCCCAAGTGCTTCAGTTTCTTATTGGTAAAATAAGTTCCATGGCATTAGCCAACTACCTCAAAGACTCATTGGGAGGATTGATTAGGTAATTACCGAACCATTTGATCTTGTCCAATATACATTAAAAGTCAACTAACGATTTAGAAGTCTATCTCCAGGTCTTTCAGAGCCCAGTCTGGATTTCATTTACAGTCATAAAGCTATATTAGGGATTAGTGATTTTCATCAACACTAACCGAACAGATACCTTAGAAAGCCTAAGTTATAACCATATCTGGACTTAAGGCGGTGCCATAAATTGGTCATGAAAAGAGATTAACCTCTAGACCCCCAAGCCCCAGGACTAAGAACATTCAAACATCCTTTCAAAATCAGGCAGCTGACTACAATGACTCAAAACATAAAGAAAATTATAAAAACTGACTTGGAAAAAAATAAAAACATAGTGACAAATACTGATTTTTGTTGTCAAGAAAAGGTACATTAATATCCCTTCCCTCTCAGAGATTATCTTATGCCAACTTTCAGCAAAAACAATTATTTTGAAGACTTATGAGTATTTCTTTTCCTTTGTGTATAGGAAGTCTGTATGAATATGAAGGAAGATGGGAATTCTGGGTTTATTTTCTGCAGAAAAACATTTGACTGCTTTAGGTTTGTGCCAAAGGGAATGGGAGTGTTAGCTCTGGGCAGCAGGGTAGTGGAAGAAATCAAAGAGTAGGACTCTCCCATTTGGCTGGGTATGAAATATAATCAAGTTCCTTAATCTTTCTCAGTTTCAATTTATTCATCTGTAAATGGAAACTGTAAACCTGCTCTGCTACCTCAAAGGGTTTAGCTTTTCTGAATCTATTTTCTTAACTTCATGCTCTTCTTTTGTAGTTGTGTTTATGTGTCTCTCCTTCCAGATTTTGCACGTGAATTTTAGAATCTGGATTCGTGAGAGGTCTCCCTGCGTAGTCATGTTAGTTTCTATTGTTGCCTGAGGTCATATTTTCAGAATTACATTTTCAAGCTTTTCATCTCTCCTTTTGGAAGCTCTTACCATGGGAGCATGTCTCTTCTTACCCTGTGACCATATTAACTGGCTCATTGTAGATGCTCTGTAAGTTTGTTGAATGAATAGTGAATGGAATCTAACACTCTAAAATACCCAAAATTTCATTTATGGCTGTTAAAGCTCCCACAAGTTTATTACATTCACACTCTCCCAAGGTCCCCATCTTTTTTGCTTTGCAAGAATAAAGTTCAAGGCAGAGGTTTTCTGGTTAGCTTGTTCCATCTTTAAAAAAAAAAGGACATTGGAGGCAAAGGAGTCAAAATTTGAATAGATGATCTCTTTTTCCAAGAATGATATGCCCCAATTACTGAAATATCTCCTTCATTACTCAAATCCTGAGATCAGTGCTTCCTACACCTAGCTTATCATAAAAATTATCTAGAGAGATTGTATGAAATAGATAACCAAGTCCTTTCCCAAACATGCTGAATCTCAATCTCTAGGGAGTTAAACTTAGACATCTACATTTTTAAAAATTTCTCCAAATGTTTCTGGTAAAGCCAGGTTTGGGAACCCCAGTTTTGAAAAGTTGTTCTTTGACCCTGAGCAGGAAGCCTTCCTAGGTTTTTCAATACAGAAAATACAGAGTATCTCTTGAGGTGTGCAAAGCAGATTCTACAGCAGATTCTTCTTTGGATCAGCCTGTGCTTTTGTTTAAAAAAGAATCATATGATGAGAATTGGATTTGTTTTCCAGGCTTCAGTAAAATAAATACTATGAACTGAGTGGCTCACACAACAGAAATTTATTGTTCTGGAAGGTAGAAATCTGAGATCAAGGTGTTGGTGGGCCCATGCTGTCTCTGACCACTCGAGGGAAGGATTTGTTCCAGGCCTCTTCTCTGCCTTTTGGTGGCTCCTTGGCTTGTGGCAGGGTGACTCCAGTCTTCACATGGTGTTCTGCCTGTGTCTGTCTAGATACCAAAAGTTACAAAAGATGAGGCTGGAGGGAATTGCTTCATATGCGTGTTTCTTGCTATCTTTTTATCTACTGGAGTAAAAATAGGAAATGTATTCCTGGTCATAAGGTAGAGAAGGGGCAGACAACCAAAGATCATGGAGGGAAGAAAATTTCTGAAGGCAAGACATAACAAGAGGAATGCCAAGAGACATGCTGACAGATGCATGAGAAATTTACAATATAACTGACAGGAAATTATAGCTTGAGCTGAAGTGACAAGTCATTAAATGAATATCAGAGAAAATAAACCGAAAATGATATTCCTTGGAGACAAATAACCCAGTAGACGCTACCAAGAAACTGCTAAAAAATGTGCACGTGGGAGAGAAAAAGAGCTTCAGAGCAGCATTTGTGGTGACAAATGGTGACAAATGGTGAAGGAAGACTTCACCTAGAGAAAGAGACTGCAACATATTTCAGGGTATTAGCATAGCTGAATGCAAGACGGCTCACCAGTGAAACCTGCCTGGAAAATAATGCAAGGGCACTCGGACCCCAAAATCAGACCTCGCCCTGCAGAACACTGCAGAAACACTGGCCTGTTCAATCGACTGGGTTCAGTTTAGTCACCTTGAAAAACGTAAGTTAGTATTCTAATTTGAAATACTGACTTTTCACAATCTTAAACAACACTGAAGACCTGCTAATCAGATAGACCTTCTTTTTTTAATATAGCAAATGTACTCTTAAAAAGTCTGAAAGCTTAATCATTTATAATTGATGAAAATCATAGCAGATTGTATCTCTGAGATATTAACAATATGCATTAAGTTGTACTTTGCTGAACCATTGGTTTACCTTATCCTTTTGGGGTACATATAGGGTAACATTTTACTAATTTCAGATCTCAAATTCTAGCAGTGCTACCTTTGTGAAACACAGTTGAAAACTAAAGAACAAATACAGAAGTCCTTGGAAGAGTCAAAGAGACGTTGTCAAAGTGTATTGTGAAAGCAAGTGTAGTCCCCTCTTAGGGAAGATGCTCTGTTCCTCCTTCTGAAACTGTTCACACATAGCTACCATATGCAGGATTATCTAGTTTCCCAACTGGTGTTAGCTGAGGAGCGAGTGATTGAAAGGACATAGTATATCAGTTGAGGGTGACACAATAATAGCTGCAGGAAGTGACAGCTGACAGCAAATGGAAATCATAGAAATGATAGAAATGAAACTCAGGAACAAAAAGCACAGCAATGATCTGAAGTTGTTTAATAAAGGGAAACAGCTCTACGCATCTCAATTATCCCAAGAGCGTCTTTGAATTACAGCACACTATCATAACAGATGATTATAGTGATGACCCTCAGCATCAAGAAAAAAATAAATTTGGTTCCAGATGCATCATTTAAGGTGGCAGGAAAATGCGCAATATAATTTTAGAAAGATCTTCATCCAAATGATTTTTTTTTTCAGTTTTAGCGCTTAAGGTAATAAACCCTTACTATTCAAAAAATTCAGCTCTTAAAAATGGCTCATTCTTTATGGCATTCATAAAATATCATATCGTATTTCTGCAGTCCTGACTTGTCTCCTAAGTCCTAGACCTGGATTTCAAAAAGTCTGTCAAACATCCCTGTTTACATGTCCCATTGGTTGTTCTTCTTACACACCTGAATTCCAATTGTGTCCACCCACAAAGCTCCCTTTTTACGTCAGCTGAGTGACACTATCCACACAGTCATCCTAGTCGGAGCTTTTCAACCTGATCTTGATTTTTCCTTCTGTTTCTCCCTTCCATTTACTTAGTCCACCCAAGTTTTCACCTTAGCCTGCTCCCATTTCCCACCCTAGCTCCTTTACCTGAGTTTGTGCTATTTCTAGCACCTCTCTCTCCCTACCATCCTATGTTAGAGCCACCCCATTTGCCATTTGCCATTTGTGATGGTTTGAATGTATCTCCTCCAAAATTCATGTGTGGAAACTTAATAGCCAAGGTGATGATGTTAAGGGTTGGGGGCCTTTAAGAGGTGATTAGACCATGATGATGGCTCCTTCCTCATGAATGAGATCAAGATCCTTATGAAAAAGGCTTCATGCAGCATTGGCTAGATTGCCATACTGCCTTCTGCCATGGAAGGACACAAGGTTCCTTCCCTTTGGAGGATCAGCAACAAGGAGCCACCTTGAAAGAGGAGAACAGCCTTCGCTAGACACCTGACCCTGCCAGTACCCTGATCTTGGACTTTCCAACCTCCAAAACTGTGAGAAATCAGTTTCTGCTCTTTATAAATTACCCAGTCTCTGGTATTTTGTTAAACTCAGACACTATTTCATTTTATTCTTTCATGTCTTTCCTCCTGAGTGGTCAGAAAGAATCAAGGGCTACTTTATATAGGTGTCTCATTTTGTATGAATGTGTTTATTTGTCAGTCATTCCTGCAAGACAGTGAGATATTTGAGGCTTGGAACCATTTCTTAGGCACTTAATACATATCTCCTGAAATATTTACTAAGCAACTAATATGTGCTGGGCAGTTGGCTAGGCACTGTAGATACAGCAGTGAATAAAATAGACTCCTAGATTTTTGGAATATATAATATGAAGAATTAAATCACCTTCACAGACTATTTAATTATTGTAGTGCTTCCATATCCATCACCTATTTTTCAATAAACATAGCATGTGAGCAATTTCTCAGGTTTAAAAGACCTTACTTCATACGTATCTTTATAGAATATAGTCTTTTCATTGGCTTATCTATTTTTTTTTCCTCACAACAGCTTTCCCACAGGCATCTGTCATCATTGGATGGTGAAGAAGTCTAGTTTCACTGAGGTTCTAGAATTTTCTCAAGTTGACTTCAGGAAGAAGGGACAAATGCAAAAGCAAGACCTGTTTTCTGACTTTGACTTAATATTCTCCCCACTGATCCTTCTCTTCTGCCCAAGACTCATCCATAAAAACATACTTTTATCAAATATTAAAACCTTAATGCAGAGAAATATAAACATTTAGTGAACAGAAACTGCTTTTGATTTTGTTAAACTATGGACAAGTATTGGCCATTCCATGTACAAAAGGAAAACTGTTCCAGGTGATAAGAATCAGATGACCCACTCAAAGAGTTAATTGAAAAAAGCTCAATGAAGGCATTATTTACACAGAGGAAAAGAAGATTAAGGTTACCAATATGAGATAATGGAGCACCCCAGGTCTGGACCAGCAACAGCGGGAAGACATTATCAACCTAGGCTTGAAGGAGGGCTTGGAGATAATGGTACCGGTCCCCAAAAAAGATGTAGCAAAAGAAAAGGAACCACCACCTAGGAGCTATAACCAAAGAAAAAGGAACACACTCACTGTCAAAACCTTGGCCCAGCAGAAGAGAGCAGAGAAAGAAACACTGGTATCTTTCCCCTTCCTTCCTTTAATCTCTAACCAGTACCTTCCATTAGCAGAACCCAAGTAGAAGCCAGAGAAACGTGGAGCCCAAATAATGCAATTCTTAAGACCAGTCTTCTGAGGCAGGGTTCAAGATGAGAAAGACAAAGAAGGGAACTGGGGGGAAAATGGAGTGTGACCAGCACAGAAACTCCTCTACATGCCAGAGAAGGGAAGCATGCCATTATCCTATTAATCCTTGGAATTCTTATAGTAATAGGATATGGTCCATGTTATTCAGTGGCTTTTTATTAAAATTAATTATGTCAAGTGACTTCTGATTTAATGAGGCCAAAACTAAAATTATGGACCTTGAAACCAACCCAGTTTCCTCCACTCAATGGCACTATGAATAGGCAAGTTACATAATTTCTCCAAGCCTCGGGTTCGGTACCTGGTAAATAAGAGAAGTGATGGTATCCAACACACAGGACAGTTTAAGGAATTAAATGAGATATTGGAGGTAAAGTGAAATATCTGGCACACATGGAAAGAGTTCGATACACACATAGGATTCTACAGTCATATTAGAAAGAATAAATAATATCAAAGGAGTGATGTTTCCCAACAGAATATCTGAACTAGGTACAGAAGATATGGAAAATTCAAAGAATTTAAGTATTGCGATGACCTTATTTTTATGAATTTTTATTCACCAGATCAGAGGTTTTTAAATATTTCTGTGCCATACCTTTGTCAAGCTTATGAAACTTGTAGAAAAGAACATATTCCCAGAGGCTTTTAAATGCATAAATAAAATTCATAGGATTATATATACAAACAATTATAGAAACATTTGCATATTTACATATAAAACAATCAGAAATATTTATTCCTTTTAGTAAGACATTACAAAATAGGGTATAATAGTAACTCTAATAACTAACATAATTTTGAAATAGTAACAAGATAACATTTCTAGATATCGACAATAACTAATTTGAAAAGAAAATATTTGTGATTTCTATTGATACTGCTAATACTGCTTGAATTTGCTGCTTTACATTCACAACTCAGGGAATTAATGATTAGTTAGCAAGATGTTAGAGAAAAAAAAGACTTTTTTCCCTACCAGAGTTCACAGATCACATTTGTTTTTATTCACAAAGCATTCGGGCTCCACAGAACTCCAGCCCTAGAGTCTTACACAATGTCTGGTAAATAGTATTCACTCAATAAATATTTGCTAAATTTAAATAAACATAAACAAAGTAATTATACATGCAGACACAAAGTATTAAGAAGAATTTCTTGCACATAGTGAATTACTCTTAATAAACCAATAAGATTCTACTCATGCAGGCAAGAGTTCATTAGATCTCACCTGTAACCAAAACTAGAAGTGAAATGTCTCATGTGTGCAAAAGAACCACCTTTTGAGTTATCCTATAATCACAATGCTTTATGGGAAGACATGATGAAAAAACCATGCAGTATGTTAAGGGATAGACATTTCAAAGTTGACAATAGAGGAAAAGATATATCAGGAGTAATAATTTTACACATAAAATTTCTTGTCTGAGTGAGAAAAAAATTTTCATAAATTGGCAGTGACTTCAATCGACAAATGAGAAGAGAATATTCACAGTTCACAAAAGTTGGAGAAACGTGGTAAACAGCCCATGAGAACTTGTTATTCTCTCTGAGAAGCAAAGTACACAGTGGGACGTGAAAAATAACAACTTAGGCTGGACGCAGTGGCTCACACCTGTAATCCTAGCACTCTGGGAGGCCGAGGCGGGCAGATTGTTTGAGCTCAGGAGTTCGAAACCAGCCTGAGCAAGAGCAAGACCCCGTCTCTAATAAAAATAGAAAGAAATTAATCGGACAACCAAAAACATATAGAAAAAATTAGCTGGGCATGGTGGCACATGCCTGTAGTCCCAGCTACTCAGGAGGCTGAGGCAGGAAGATCGCTTGAGCCCAGGAGTTTGAGGTTGCTGTGAGCTAGGATGATGCCACGGCACTCTAGCCCGGGCAACACAGTGAGACTCTGTCTCAAAAAAAAAAAAAATAATAACTCACCCTTCTTACTACCTATCAAATTATCAAAAAGCTGTAGAATGTTGGAATGGTCGTGATGAGATCGGAACTTTTTATACATTGTTTGTGAGAATGTAACTTGGTGCAACTATCGGGAAAACAATTCAGCAACAGGCATCAAAACCTTAAAACACTATGGAAGAGCTTTATGTTCCTTATCTCTTTTAATACTTACAACGACCTTATGAAGCAGATCTGAGTATTCCCATTTTACAAATGAAGACCCAAAGGATTTGTAAGGTTAAATAATTCATTCAAGCCATTGAGCTAGTGGGAAGCAGAAACAAGATTCCAAACCAGGTCTCTCTAGCAAGGAAACCTGTACTTTCTTCACCACATAAAATCACCTAACTTTTGGTCAAGTAATTAGATCTTGGCTAATCTGACCTAATGTAACAATTTGAATACAAACAGGCTACATGCACCAAGACATTTATTGCAACATTGTGAATAATATTAAAGACAAGCTCAAAGCCCAACAATAGAGAAAAGGTTAAGGGAATTATCATGAATTACTTTCCTAATTAGTCTGAAGCTATTTAAAATTCTATTGTGAAGTGCCAATAATATCATGGAGAGATACATATGGTGCCTTAAGAAAAAAAAAAAGAGAGTATAAAATAATATGATTTGAACTACAAAAACCGTTTAAAAATAATTATACATAGAAAAATTACTTAAGAGAAATACATATAAATGTTAAGTGCTTTTCTCTGAGTGGTAGGCTTTGAGTAATTTTTTCTGTTCTTTCTATATTGCTAGATTTCTACATATTCTATTAATATAATGGATATTCATAACATTTGTGATGGAGGAAATATAAATTTATTTTTTTAAATCTGAAAATAGGAGTTAAATGAGATAACTGATACATTTAGATTGCACAAGAGCCTACATTTCGCAATGTCATGATATTTTTCTATCAAACCTAGCACTCCATCTCTAACTGAAATTTTTAATGTGTTTTAGGACGCATTGTCGCCTACTTTAGTGCTGCCCCTGAAAGACTAAGAAGGATGGCCATTATGTAAAATACAGGGGACCAACATAGGGTTGAAATTTCTGTTTGTCCCTGGAGTCTGCAATTAATTAATTAGTTTTATGATTTGGGCAAAGTCCTGAAACTCTCTGAACCGTATCTACCAAAGATTATCATTAAATTATTATTATTTAAGATGGTTATGATGAGTATGTTGGATACAACATTCTAGAATAACATTAAGCCATAAGTGATAGGGTGGAGGTCATCCCATACAAATATTCAGCTCTTTGTGTTTACTTACACCCACCTATTTCTAAAAAACAAACAAACAAAAAACATTATCCAGCCTGCAGAAGAGACAAAAATAATACAGTTAATTTTATAAGAATGAAAGTTAAGGACAAGAGAGATGGTCAAACGGGAAAACAATGATTCCAGTCAGAGGAATATTTGGGTCAATACAATTTCTGTGACCAAGCATAAAGTCCGGCTCTATGCTTCCCCGTAGCCAATGCAAAGCTAGTTATGTAACTCAAATTACCAGATAGGACAAAACTGGCCATTGCCTTCAGGGACATGAAGGTTTTACCAGAAACAAACTGAAAATGTTTGCATGGCAGGGGGTATTATGCGTGTAACAAAAACATTTATACCCCCTAAATATGTTGAAATATAAAAATGAAAATAAGATAAATATTTACCTTATAAAAAAAAAGAAGAATCAAATGACATAAGGAGCAATGCTGAGAAATAATTTTTCACAGCAAATGCAGAAGTAGATTCCACATGGCTATTTTTTACAATGACTTTTGTGAAAAGTCAAGGATTTCACATAAATCCAGAAGTCAGTGAAGGCAATTCCATAAGGCTTCAGGTGATGCCAATCAAGACTATGGTATTCCTGTTGTTCTCTTTTTCCCCTTTTCCCTCGTTTATTTTCTTTCTCTTCTTTCCTCTTTCCTCCATCTCCTACTTAATCTCATTTGGAGGCAGCCACAGAGAGTAGCTAAGAATGTGAACTCTTGTATCAAACTACTTAGTTTAAATTTGTATTCTCACCCATACTAGTGATTGACTCTCTGGGCGTGTTATTTAATCTCTAGGTGTCTCTGTTTCTTTGTCTGTAAAATGGGTTAATCATACCCACCTTATGGGATTTGTGGATTTATATGAAGATTAAATTAAAGAATGCATAGAAAGTGCTTACAACAGTGTCTAGCACATAATAGATAACCCATAAATGTTAGTTATAACAACAACAATAAAACAGATTATTTCATTTATTTATTCATTTGGCGATCATTTTTGAATGCCCATTATGTATCAGACAATGTGCTAGGGGTTGGATATTCAAAAATAAATTTGTTTTGGAGTTATCTGTTTAGATATATGTCTCTACTATTATAAATAAATAAATTTGTTTTAGAGTTTCTAAACTCATCTCTATTAGTAGAGACAGACATCTAGACAGAAAACTCTAAAAAAAAATAATATTATAGATGGTTTTAAAAGAGGGCACCCAACCCAGTTTGGTGGAAAGAAGAGTAAAAGTCAAGGAAAGCTTCCTGAAGGAGGTGATTCTGAGGCAAATCTAATAAGAGTAAACACTTACATACGGTGTTTTACCTTGCGCTAGGTACTGTTCTAGGTACTTGAAGATCTTAATTCATTTAATCTTTCCAACAATCCTGTGATGATTTTATGGCTGTTTTACAAACAGAGAAGCTGAAGCATGAGGAATTAAATAACTTACCCAAGGGCACATAGCTGAAAATTGACAAAGCTGAGTGGCCATGTTGTTAACCACTATAATTGTGTCTTCGATGTTGTAAAACTTAAAAGACACGTGGCAGTTACTCAAGTAGAATGAGACATGTTTCTGTAGACAGAGAGAATAGCGTAGATGCAAAAATACAGATGGAGGAGACAGGGTGTGGGGGAAGAAGGTAAGCATTGCTCAGCAGCAGGTGCAGCAGAGTGGAGCAGGAGCAAGTGACGAGTGTGGAGGTGCAGGGAAGGGAGAGACCGTGAAACATCTTGTGTGCTGTGCTAATGAACTTGGACTTTGTCCTGTTGGACTAGAAAATAATTGTTTGCGAGTTTGAAACTCACCATTTGAGTAATAATTTTGCTATGTATGAGTGACTATCTCTAAGTTTTGATTTCATCAGGGGGAAATTGGACAAATAAAATTTACATTACAGGCCAAGCAATTATGTGTCATATACATAAAGTGTGTGATGACTAGTAGATACTCCACAAATGGTCATTACTCTTGCAGAACACATTACAGGCAGGCTGTCTGGAGAAACAGAGGATTCACGTATGTCCAGAGTTATACGGGGGGCCAATGCAGTGCAGAGGACCTATATCCTGTACAGAGTTGGAGCCTTCGCTGAGCAGGTAAAAATTTCACAAACATAAAACCTACCCTTGAACTTTCTTTAGGAAGTTGCTGACATATCATCTCTCAGCAAGTGAAACACTCAAGTATTGAAATATATTACTATTGCTTCTATTGATGAAGGAGATTTATCTCCGTCTTCTTGTCTCTGTCTCGCTTTCTTTGTGTCTATCCCTGCTGAAAGAGTATAGCTGAATTCACGTAAGTTACGTGAAAATATAATCCAAGTCCTTCATAAATAGGCCCAAGATGGGAAGGTGAACAAAACCATTTATACAGTTTGCTTATTAAGGGAAAAAAAATCCCTAAAATCTCATCTGTCATTAAATGAGTCAAAACAACCTTCATATACATATGTTACATTTTTGTGTGAACTACACAAAATTGCTTTAGTTGCAGTCTCATAAACCCCTGGGACTCACCCACTGTACAGAAGACAAAACGAACTCAGAAAAGCGAAATGACTTATTGGAAGGAGCAGAGTTGGTAGTTTTAGGGTTAAAACCTGCTATAAAACTTGGGGCTTTTCTCATCTTCCCACCCCAAATACACCTTTTTTGGGGCTGCCTCACAGTGGAAAGAGGCATTGGAACAGAGACATTGGGCATCTCACCAAAAACCTTCTGAGAGTATTGACAGGGATGAGTCATGAAGACTCCAGAGCTAATAAAGCAAGGGAGAAAAGAGAAAGAAACATGGATGCAGGACTCAATAAACTAAAATTTACCCCAGAACAAAAGCCTTCATCAGGAAAAAATAAAAGGACTTTAAATTTAAGAACCAAACTCACCAAATAGCTAGAAGCCACCACTACACTATTTCTTATAATGAAACCGGACCTACTAAAACAACTGAGACAAGATATATGTATATAAAGAGAGAACATCTCAAGAAGACTGTGATAAATGGAAGAGGCGCGTTGGACGATGCGAGATAGGAAATGTTCTAGCTGCCCCTATCTGTCCAAAGAAAGTCTTGAAATCAGATGGATCCCTTGAAACATTTTAATGCTTTCAAAACTGATCAGATCTGCAAACTTGAGAATGGAGGTGAAGAGATACCCTTTAAAAAGGTTATTTCTGCAACAAAGAAAGTTTTGAAATGTTCTTTGTACAATATTCACAATGAGGCTAATTGTTGAAAATTAGGGGGTTTGGGATGTGCTTAAAGTTTCCCCAGATTACAAAGCATATGAAGTTGTCTCCAGAAAAAGAAAAATAGTAATCACACATATTGAGTGACCACCTTTTGCTATGATACTGTCCTCAGGGCAGGGCGTGTCTCAGTGTCACCCTGCTGGCCCAGTTGACATGCTCCTGCCAAGTAGCAGAAGCAGAATTTGAAACCAGTGTAAATCCTTCAAATATTTATTTCACATGATACTGTAGAACAAACGAATGGCTTCAGAGGAAATAAGACAGCTTAAATAAGAAGCTGGGGAAACAAATGTGTCAGGAGAGGAACAAAAATTAATAAATAAATAAAATCTTTTCTCTGAAAAGAGAGCAAGATTGAAATACCATACAGGAAAAAGAGGCATCTGTCCTGGGGGGAAATTTCTCTTTGCTGGTTATTTAAAATACACATAGGGAATTTCAGGCTCAAAATATTTGTCCTGAGTCCTAAGACCCTAAGACTAATTCATTTCCACTATATCAGCTTTAGAGAGTTACGTACCAAACCAAAATGTCGATAGCTTACAAAAATATTGTGTTCTCACTCACTTCACATATTTGATGGCTGTGGGCCAGATACTGTACCTCTGTGGCATGTTTTTGGATTCCATTATTCAGGTTGAATAATTATCCCCTTGTTGAGACATACATTTCTCATGGTAAAGGGAAAAGACCAAGAAAGTTGGAGGAAACTCAAGATACCGCTAGAACTTCTGCTGGGATGTGGCCTAAATTAAGCTTTCTCACATTGATTGGCCAAAACACATCACATAACCAATTCTAGCATTGGTGGGGCAGAATGTGCACTTCCCCACAGGATGGGTAATGCTGAGGATGTATAATCATCTTACAAGAAAGGGAGGAACAAATCATTGGGAGCAATAATACAATCTATTGCTGTCTACACACAGTCACCAACATTGACTTCCTTACCAAAAGCAAAATTCACCCAACCTCTATCCATGGAATACTCTCTAAAAGTCTCACCCAATCACAGCGTTGCTGCAGATCTCTTGATCTATAACATGAATGGATGTGGCTCCACTTAATTCAGAGTCCCGTGAACTAAAAAACCAGGTTGCTCATTATACTTCTGATCGATGTTTGCCAAAGGGGAAGAACATGAGCCACACAACATGACACTGGTCCAAAGAAGTCTGGGAAGTTCTTCTTGTTTCATTATCCTTGTTGGCCATAGCTGAATGAGAATACACCTTCCACCCTCTCTCCTCCCTGCAGAGTAGCATGGACTGAAAGGTCATTTTACATTTTGAACGGCAACAATTTGTGTGGCATAAATTATGACCGCTCACTATCCATTTTCTAAAGCATTACCTTAGGGGAGGTGGAGATAATGCTTCTCTCACAGGGGAGGACGAGCAGTATGAGTCACATGACAATGGGCAAGGACATATAATCCTCTTACAAGGAAGGGGGAAGTGAAGAGGGGACAATCATATAACACATTTTCTTGCTATTATGGACTGAATGTGTCCCCTACAAAGTTTATATGTTGAAGCTCTAATCCCCAGTGTGATATTTGGAGGTGGAGCCCTTGGGAGGCAAGTAGGTTTAGATGAGGTCATAAGGGCAGGGTTTCTTTGGTAGGATTAGTGCTGCTATAGGAAGAGGCAGAGAGATGAGACTCCCCTCCCTCTCTCTGTGTCTCCCTTTCTCTCTGCCATGTGAGGACACAGCAAGAAGGTGGCCATCTACAAGGCAGTAAGTAGGCCTGCACCAGGAAATGAATCTGCCAGCACCTTGATCTTGGACTTCCCAGGCTCCAGAACTGTGAGAAGTATTTCTAGTTTAAGCCATCCAGTCTATGGTATTTTGTCATAGCAGTCCAAGCAAACTTAGATACTAGCCAATGTGCTATCCTCAATTTTGAATCCTCCGCAGGGTATAACTCCATACCTTTCACATAATAAGTGCTTTACAGATGTTTGTTGCACTGTGGAATTTTTGTTTGTACATGTGTCATAGGGATTTTGGAAAAGGAAAAGGCATTTGAACAAAACCCAATCTTATTAAACGTCATAAACATGATGCATCGTGTCACTTCCATGTTCAGCCTTTACTAGTTAAATAATTCTACCCTATCAGTTTGGGGCAATTATCACTTAGTAGATTGTTCCAGTAATGATTCCCAATGAATCTTAGCTCCCTGTGTTCATGCCTTTGGTGGTCCCCCCACATTGATTCTGATTTGGCTATGTGACTTGCTTTGGTATATGGGACATTGGCAAACAAAACACAAAAAAGAGGTTGGCTTCAAAAGTGCTTGCTCATTTGGACTTGCCCTCTCTGGATGCTGCGAACCCTTCTGCCCCCAAATGGACAAGCCCAGGCTATCCTTCTGGAGGAGGAGAATCATATGGGAAGGAGGCCCGACCATCCCACCTGAGGGCACCAGACCTGTGAGTGAAGCCATCCTAGACTATCCAGGTCTAGCCCAGCTTTCCTGGACCAGAAGATTCATCCAATTTACCCACAGAATTCTGAGAAATAATAAATGTTTTTTGTTTTTAAGAGCCTAAGTTTTGGTTTAATTTGTTGCATAGCAAAAATTAACCTTTACATCAGGCCTTATTTCAGATATTGGTTTAATGCCTGTCTTAGCTCGCCTTGGTTTCCCAGATAGATGTTATGCGTCACACCAGATACCAGATACAGGACACCATTATGTAATTCTGGCAGTGATGATAAAAGACCAAAAGGACAAAGAGTAAAATGCTGCCCTCACTTTATTCCCGTGACTGTTCAAATGTAACTGTATCAAAGAGTCCATCCTCAAAAGAGCCCATGGTCATTTCCTAGCTCTTAACCTACTTCATTTTTCTTTATAGCATGTATCACTACCCATGATTATCATATAAATTTCAAAGGTGTATTATATATTTATATTGTATGTGATGGTCAATTTTATTTGTCAAATTGGCTAAGCTATGGTGCCCAGTTGTTTGGTCGAACACTAATGTAGATATGGCTGCAAAGGTATTTTGTTGATGTGATGAATTTTTACAATCAGTTGAGTTTAAGTGAAGATTACCCTCCTAATGTGGGTGGGCATCATCTGTCCAATCAAGTGAGGACCTTAAGAGTAAACCTGAGGTTTCCCGAGAAGAAGAAATTCTGCCTCAAGGCTGTACCATAGAATTCCTGCCTGAGTTTCCAGCCTGCTAGTCTGCCGTGCAGATTTTAGACTTGTCAGCTCCAACCATCACCTGAGACATTTCCTTCAAATCTCTCTCTCTCTAGATATATATACACATATATGTACATATTTGAATGATATATAAGTATAGTAAACATTTGATTACATATGAGATAAATTTATATATACTTATAAATTTTATATCTTTTTAATGTCAGCACTTTCCACATGACTAGAAGCTCAATGATGGCAGGTCCTATATTCCTACACCCTATTAAAATGACAAGCACCTAGTAGGTATTCAATAACATTTTTGAATAAATCAATGTGTTCATTAAAAGTACATTTCAATACAATTTTATAATGGACATTTCCTCAATTCCTTTTATACATAAACAGATTTATCAACAGGGAAATAGTCATGAAGCTGATTTATTGCACTCCTGCTAGCAAAGGAGAAGTAGAAAGACACCTCTGAAACTACAAAGAAAGATGCTAAGAAAATAGAATTGATGTTAAGGAAATATAATTTACAAATGACATAACTAACATAACTTTTCATTAAAATGGGGCACATTTACATGCAAATGTTTATCATTAAGAAACACAATATTGTTGTACTGAATGTTAAAGCTGGATCTCATTGCTTTATCTTGTTTGTGGGCATCATTTTAAAGCAAACCTAGCACCTTGTCCTGACACACAGGAGTTGTCCAATTTGACATATCAACAGTAGCTTGGTGAAATAGCAAGCTATTTGAAACTTCAAATAGCAATTTGAAGGTTCTGCAAAGAAAAATGGAATGAATACATATATATCTCCATAACTCATATATATTATATATATACATACATATATACACACATATCTATACATATATCTCTTATATATGTGTATATATTATATATATTATATATGTGTACATACAAATAAAATATATAATATAGATTTAGAATAGGTACTACTAACTATGTGTGTGTGTATATATATATATATATATATATATATATATACACACATGCACACACATATTTCAAGTGTGAAATGCTGCAATCCATGATGGAAGCACAGTCTTGGGAGTTTTTCAAAATGGTGTTTATAAATTGTATGAATAGTATAGTTCAATAACTTCCCCAAAAAAGGAAGCCCTGGAGCCTGGATGGGTTCCTTAATAAATTACCAATCCATCACTCTGCATAAGAATATATTTGTTTATTCACAAATGTGTTTTGCAAATTATCTCTTCAGAAAGGAATGCATAAGATTTAGAGTTTCCTCTGTTTTGAAGGATGAAAAAAATTTAAGGAGTAAGATTTGATCAAATAGATAAAATCAAGGCACTCTAGTCAACAGAAACCTACAGAGTTTTCATGGATTAATATAAGCATTAGAAAAGTATCGAAGAAAAAAATCCACAGGATTTTTCACATGACTGTCACATGATTAAGAATCCCTAAAACCTATTCATGGACATACCCCAGAGCACTCTGAGCCCAGGTTAAGAGTCACTGAATTGGGGTCTCTAAAGTCTATCTAGTCTATGAGTCTATAAAAATTTGGGGCAATCATTTTGCCAAAAATTTCTAGCTCCTCTTCCTCTGCTAACCTGAGTAATGTCAAAACTGAACCTTGAGATCCCTTACCTTCTCCTGCTACAGCTTCTCTCTAAGGGACTGTATCAATCCCATGATTCCAGTGTTGCTTTCCCCAAATGTATGTCTCCAATCTAAACTTTTCTTCTAACCTCCAACTGCCTACAAATATGTGTACTTGTAACGAAATATCACAAATATCCTAAACTTTATGTCTCCCATGGATATGTTCCTCCTACCTCTCATTAAATGAAATTCATTTCCATTCACCTAGATGTTCACATCATAAATCTCGCATTATCTTTGGTACCTTCCTCTTCTCCGGCATTCCTCTACTGATGACAGTGAGTTTTGATGGTTCCACCTTCAAATTATGACTCAAGCCTGCCTACTTATCTCCATCTCCAAGATCCTCACTGTGGTCCAATCCACCATTATCTCAGAGAACTTTGATTTCCTCCTAAATAATGCCCAATTCCACTCTAGCCTTCCTCTATTCTATCTCCACAAAGCTGCTGGAAGGTTCTTTATAAAATAGAAAATAGGCCATGTCATTCCTATGCATGTGCATAAAACCATTTGATATTCACTCATAAACGTTAGCATCAAATCCCAAAGCTTTGTTATGACCCTCAAGTCCCAGACTTTTTCTCTTCTCTCCTTCTTCAACTTATGCCACCCACCCTGCCCCTCTCCTTTCTCCAGCCACACTGGCTTGCTTTTCTCCAGTTCTGCGGACATGCCATTTTCTTTCTAGCCATCTAACATTTTTACACATCCTTCTCCTTATACTGGGAATGCTCTTATCGCCAGCATGTAATGACTGGATTTCTAATTATCCTTCAGACTTGAGCATAAACGACACTTCCTCAGAGATGTCTTTTTTGACTTCTCAATAAAAATGAGTACCCCCTTGGATTGATCTCTCAAGTTTCCAATACTTTTCCTGTGGCACACTTCTCACAATTTGTAATTACACAGTTTGTGGTTATTTCTTTAATTACTGACTATCTACCTCATTAGATTGTAAGCCAGATGAGGGTAAAAATAATTCTTATTCTTTGAATAAGATGCACCACTGCATTCCCCACATCTATCACTTACTGCTGTATATTTCATGCTCAAATATATGTTTAAGGAGTTGAGTTGTGGCTAAGAATACATTTATAGACTTGTTTATAAATCAACCACTACTTATTGAGTGTCTGCTATGTTCTAGGTGCCGTACATACAGTAGTGTCTAAGTCAGACCCATCACTGGCCCTCATGGATCTTGTGGTCTATATACGTAGAGTGATGTTTTCTAAGGGGAATTATCCACAGCCTCAACTCTCAGTTATCTTTAACACAAAATGATTTAAATTATGCACCTAATTTCCCCCTTGACAAGAACAACAATTCATGACAGAAATACCAAGTGAAAGTAAAAATTCTGTTTTCAATTCAAGCTACCTTCTCATGCATTCACTCTCTGCCAATGCCAGCAAATCAAAAAGGGCCAGGCCCTTTGATCTCAAATTTCTTTTGTTCATTTGTGTCAGAACATTAATGTTATTTAACTTTTGATTTTTGCCCTTAATGGATTTGAGTGCTCTGATAAATGTAATGAAGCTGTCAATAACACTAGAAGCCAGACCATAATTGGCTAACTTAAGGTGCTCGGAAATAGGGACCCTGCTTCCTAACTCTTAAATAATGTACTCTGGGCAAGTTGGAACATCATTTTATTATTGATTATAGAAATTTAGATATTCAAATCCCAATATTTTTAATGGGCATTATAACCCCACTCCCCACAACCTATTCTAAAATTATACCAAGATCTATACTAAATTCTCTACTGCCCTCAAATTTTTGCCTGTTCCTTCCAGAGGGGTTAGTATACTATCTCAGAAATGTTTTCTAGCCTGGTTAAATAATTAAAGTAAATTCAAGTTTACATGGCCCACTGCATGTTAGTAGACAAAAGTATGTATGAAACCCACACAAAAGCTATAAACATCATACTTAAATCCTAAGGGAAAAATAGTACCCCAATTAGTCTCTATGCCAGACAACTTGCAATTGCTTTTCATTGCCAAACATGATGGCAAAGTATGAACTCTGTCATTTATACTTCATTAATAATTAGCAGAGGGCATTTGATAAATTTTCATATAAAACCATGTAAAGTAGCAATGTAAACTAACCACCTAAAGGTAAAAGCTTTGCTACTTCAGTAGTTGCTAAAGGATGCAGCATAGTAATACAGAATCACTTTGCAGTAAGGCAAATAAATCTGAGAATGCATATGCTGTGTGTCAGTTTCATGTGGTATCTAAAAAGAATTTCCTGGAAATGTTTTCAACGTTTGAAGATGATAAGACAGGGAAAACACACCATTCTTCAAGCATAACATACCAAAGCATGCCTTCTCATGCAATCTCTTGAGGGAATAATGTATGAAAAGAAAATTCATTCCAATACATAGAGTTCACTACCCCATACTAAAGCAACAAATGACTGATCAAAACAACTTTCAACTGACATAGTACAAATAGTCTACACAACACAGGCAGCAAATGAAGGCTTCTTGAATAAATGAAAAATGGACTTCTTGGGTTCTAGACCTGTAACTGGAAATTAGGAACCTCTGAGTTCCAATAGACAATAGACTAGACTAGCTAGCTTCACCAATCCTTTACAAACAAGATGTCTATGTCTATGTCTATATCTATATGTCTGTGTCTATGTCTATGTCTATATCTATGTCTATGTCTATATCTATGTCTATGTCTATGTCTATATCTATATGTCTGTGTTTTTGTCTACCTGTGTCACTTATATCTATATCCGTGTACATATATATGTAGATATATTCAACAACTGCTGTGTGTCAGGTATTAGTGTTGATGATAGTATCAAAAGTTGAGGAACTCAGTCCAATTGAACAGACAGAGAATGCCATACAATAACTAGCAATATGAACTAGGAAGCTCACTCATTAGTCAATGCAGACACAGTGGCTGAGGCCAATGAGCTTTTCAAAAGCCCAAGAGAATATCTGAATCTTGACGAAAAATATCTAATTGCTGTCTGTAAAATATGAAATCAAAACTGCTAAGTCAAAATTCACAAAGGTAATTAGATGTCTATAAACATAATTTATGTCAATTTCATTCCTTGTTAAATTCAGCATTCATAAACATTTCATTACACTTGGAAACAATTTGTAGGTTAGATTCTCTCAGTTTACAAAAACCACTGAGTATGCACAATGGGTGCTGAGAAACCACAGCCAACTTTAAATTAAATGAGTTGTATACAGCCAAATAATTTCAAAGCCCATTATAAAAATTCTCACAAAATCTTATTACCCAAATATATTATATTTAATGGGGGACTTAGGTGCATTTTTGTATGTTTGATATATATGGGGTAGGTTCTTCAAAAGAAAGCGTGTCAAGAGTCTATAAAAGTCTTAAAATTGGCTGGGTGTACCAAGGGGGAAATGTTAGCATATATAGAAAGGGCTTCTTTGGAGACGTGAAGTTTGAAATATGATTAAGAGTTCATAAGACAAAGGGAAACAAAATATACACATCTGCAAAGACACAGTCATGATGGGTCACAGCATTTTGGGGCATCAGTGAAACATCGAGGAGGGGCAGCTGTGCATGCTGGAAAGTGGAAAGAGTGTTTGGAGAAATATTAAGGTCAAATGAAGAGCAACTCAGGAGGAAAGAAACCAGTGAAGGTTTCTAAACAAGAAAATCACATGATCAGATGCATTTTTTAGAAAGACACCTCAGTGGCAACATGGACGATAGTCGGGAACGAGCCGTCCTAGCAGGGATACCCATTCAGAGGCCATGTGATGTAAGACAGGTAAAAGATGATGAGAGTCAAAATTCTGCCTCGAAATGTCCAGTTCAAGAGATGTTTCAGTTTGCGAAAGTGATTCCTGGAGATAAAGCCAGTTTCCTGTTCTGCACTAAGCCTTTGAGAGCAATTCAGAGAAAGAAGTGTTGAGTGGGATCATTTTCTTTGAGATGCAAGTTATTTTATAAAGAAAGGGACTTTAGTGGATAAGTCCTACTCATAGCAATTATTAAAGGATCCTTTTCCTTTTAAAAATGCAATATGATTCTCTTCTGTTGAATCTAGCACAAACTTGAGTACCCAGTATGTAAGTAATATAATTACCTCGCTAGGTGTGTAGGGAATAGCAGGTTGCTACCACGTGGGTTTGGAACATGGCTCTGGCTTCTTGACTGTGCCTTTGCCTGCTCTTTCTACTTGGATAGGTTCTTTTTTTCCTATAGCCAGTGAACTTTCTATCCCCAAACAATGCTTTCATCATGAACTCAAATTGCTACCCTCTCTACTCACCCCACACTCCCATTTCAGCCTCCTGCCTTCAAGCACATAGATTGGACCGATCTGTATCAGGCCAGCTTACCTACCCTACTGCTCGTCGGTATCCTCTACCCATCCCTAGTCTCAGATATTGCTTTCCCTTCTAACCTGCTGACTACTTTGTTTGCTACATTTGCAGCTCTATGCACTTTTTTATTTTTAAGTTCTAATCTTTCAAAACCATATTCTAAATTGTCCCAACTCTATTGTTTATAACCCAATAATATCTTAATATATTTAATAAGATCATGACAACCCCTGCAATTCATTACTTTCTATTTCTAGAGATGAGAATAATAAAAAAAAGAATTGTGATTTATGTCTCATCAGGTACCCAAGAACCTGCTTATCCTAAGAGAGTTAGTAAAGAAGGATTTTATTATTGCTTTCTAAAAAAATACAGTGACTGAGCCAGAGAAAGGTTAACTGGCCATGGTTACTTATTATTCGGTTTCCATGCCAAGATCAAGTTCATGCTTCAAATCCATTTCCATACTCTTCCCATAATCGTTTTGGATTTTTCCCTCAATAATCCCTTACCTCAACAAAAACCTTGCATTATTCTTATAAAGGTGTTCGTCTTATAAATTGATGTTTGTCTCTGTGCTTCAGATATTTATTTTTGTTTAA
>NW_012154951.1:2178750-2179550 GCF_000956105.1 Propithecus coquereli | reverse complement strand
AAAGAATGTCTATGAGGGTAGAAGCAAAGCTATATATGTTCAGAAAAAAAATACCTTGAGAACCTGCTTATTAAAGGAGGTTGAGGCATATACTGGGAGAAACCAAGGCAACAAAAAAGGTAGGTAGAACTCTGGTAGCTAGATCAGAATTGAAGAAAAATGTCACCTTTGGGGAGGATCAAGCAGGGAAGGGAAAGGAATGACGAAAGGAGCATGGCCAAAGAGCATGGCAGACATCAGAAGCCACAGCCGAATTTATACTTTTCACTTTGGTTTGAATGTAAGTCCTTCACACCTGTATGCTAGAAAGCCTGTTTCACACGCAAAATCCTGATGAGAGTGGGTTTTTATAGTAGAAAGTGTAGGAATGGCTAAGTTCTGTGTCTCAGTCCATGCATGATAGCTGAAGGACAATAAAGTCCTGAAATGAGATAATCTCTAAAGTGAAATAATTCGGAGAAAGTAGGATCTCAAAGCCACAGGAAAACATTAAGAGATTTAAAACATGGAAATCTTAGGATAGGTGTTAAATTTACTTTGGATATGGGTCTGAATGCAACCTTTCTGGATATTAAGGAAAGGGTGACCAACTCCAGCTGATACCTGAATGATAAGGATAAGGATTAGGGGCATAATTATGATCGTCATCATGGTGGTCATAATCAGCATTAGTATTAGGAGGGCCTGGATTTCCAGAAAAATGTGTCAATAAGGAAGAAGAAGGATCAATAAACTTTAAGCAAATAAAAGAATGCTAGTGAAAAAAGAACTTTACAACCAATACGGTTAATAAGAACTGT
>NW_012154951.1:2167126-2168303 GCF_000956105.1 Propithecus coquereli | reverse complement strand
CATGTAGGTCAGTCTCCTGGGACAGAGAGCAGGATGACAGGTCTGTAAAGACCAACATGAGCTAATATGTATATTTAGAATCTATCTGGCACACACTAATGCCCCAAAATATTAACTACTACTAGTTTTGTTATTACCTCTGTGTTATCAGTATTCAGCACAATTTCTAGCATTTAGTAGGTGTTTAAAAAAATTCAGGAAATGAATAGAGGATGACAGGCCCAGAGCAGGATACATGTTAACGCAGTATAGGTTATAGTTATGTATACACAATTGATCATGACTACATAATTAATAGTGGCATGAGTTTAAATGAGTTGGAATTTTAATGTTGGAGAATAGTGAGAGGTGAAATGGCAAGTAGTTCCAGAAGTCTTTAGAAAACGTAAGTCACATTATTGAAATATACAGTGTTCCACACAGAGGAACAAGTTAGGAAGTGGTTAAATCAGTGAGGTACAAGGGAAAAAGTCGAGCTTTGAGGCATAGAAACATGTTCACTCACTTCTGTGTGACTTTGAACAAGCTCCTTTTCCCTCTGAGCCTTCAATGGTTAATTTTATGTGTCAACTTGACGGGGCCATGGAATACCCACACATTTAGTCAAACATTATTCTGGGTGTGTGCCTGTCAGGGTGTTTCTGGATGAGATTAACATTTGAATCAGTAGACTGAGTAAAACAGATTGTCCTCCCTAATGTAGGTGGGCCTCATGTAATCAATTGAAGACCTAAATAGAACAAAAAGGCTGAGTAAGAGGGAACTCCTCCTGCCTGCTTGAGCTGGGACATTACTTTTATCTGGCCTTCAAACTCACACTGAAACATTAACTCTTCTTAGATCTCAAGCCCTCTAGCTTTTGAACTTGAATTTAAGCCATTGACTCTCCTGGTTCTCAGACCGGTAGACTCAGACTGGAACTACATCATGGGCTCACGGGTCTCCAGACTGCAGATCTTGGGACTTGTCCATCTCCATACTGGCATGAGCCAATTCCTTGTAATAGATACAGATGTAGATATAGATATATAGATATAAATAATCATAATACACATACTGCTTTATAACCTGCTTTCTTCAGTCAACAATCTCTGCCTTTCCATTTCATGAAATAAAGATTGTCAATAACAGTCCATGAAAAATCTATGCAAAGCAGCCAACACATAGTAGGCATTCA
>NW_012154951.1:2164445-2167076 GCF_000956105.1 Propithecus coquereli | reverse complement strand
TCAACAGGTCCCTTTTTCCCTCTGAGCTTCAGGTTTCAAAATATTTCCACTCCCAAGTATTTCTCACAACTATGAGTTTGAGATAATAGTTACTGGTTTATATAGAATATCAAATTCTAGAGATGCAAGAAGTTTTGGAGATTACCCTCTTCATTTTTATCCAAACTCAGTAATTCACTCACCACTTTCTTCACATTGCACAAACAACTTGCAAGGTATTTTTCTCTGTAAATTGATTTACATTTTTTACTTAACATATTTTAAGAGGAAAAAGTATATAGATTGCTATTGTAAATGGAAAACTAGTTGAATTTCCCATAAATTATACATAATAATATAAATGAATACAACCAAAACAAAACAGTATTACTAAATTCTAGCTTCATGTTTTTGCTTACTAGAGGTTTGGTGCCTGAGGCACCCTTACTTTGTTAGGAAGGTAAGCATGAGCTTACCAAAATAAAACTGAAGTTTCCTCCCTGAACTAGATGGATTAGGAGAGAGTTGTAAAGGCATAAAAACTCTTTCAATACCATCCAGTGGACAGTGTCTTCAATGCACCACAAATCATTTTATTATTTTCAGTAGCATGGGGAACTTGTCTGGGAAAAATTTCCTATTCCTTTCCCCTCATTGAAGACACAATTACTGAGTACATCTCACACCCAGATCTTGGCTTCTCATACCTTTCTCCAATAAAATAAACCAGAGTTCCTTGGAGAAATGGTTTATCATAAGACTGAAAATATACAAGGTGATATATTGTACATACAAGGAAATATACAAGGTGAACCTGGGACATCTTGTAGTCTTATAGTAGAAGAAAGAGCCAATCGAAGGTGCTTCCAATGGCCAAAGCTGGGACAATTGAAACAACAGAATAAAACAGTGTTGGATTATAGCCTAGAGTATAATAATAAATATTCATAAGTTCATACTGGTTAAAATAAATGATTGCATAAATGGAGAAAATGAGACAAATCTCCCATGTGGAAGAATTTCAAATAATGTATTGAAGATACTCCACTATCAAAGAGGTGGAGCACTCACTCCTTAAGTATGTGCTAAGCATAGTGAGTTTATGCCACAGTATGGAAAGTGTGAAAACTTTACAGTGGCCGAACCTAACAAACATAACCTTAGCAACAGTCATCAAGGTCAACAGCAACAGTGGTAACTCACGTTGACAGTGTCTACCCTTGATAGGATGTGATAAAAATGAAACTTTACATCTGTGGTCTCCCTCCAAAAAACCCACAACCCCACTATAATCATGAGAAAACCATGAGACAAATCTCAGTAGAGGAACATTCTATAAAACACCTGACCAGTATGTATTGAAACTCTCAAGGTCATCAAGTGCAAGAAAAGTCTGAGAAATGACAACTAAATTAATGTGGTATCTTAAATAGGCACCTGGATCAGAAAAATGACATGAAGTAGAAATCTAAAGAAATCTGAATAAAGTATGGAATTAGTTAATACAAATAAACAACAAATAATGTATCAATTCATTAATTGTAACAAACATACCATGCTAATGGAAGATGTTAATAATAACAGAACTTTTTGTACTACCATGTATAAATCTAAAACTCTTCTAAAAAAGTAAAGTTTATTTTAAAAATATACATTTATTCATCCATTTAACACATATTTTTAAAATGTCTAATAGAGTCCAAGGTTGGCACTAGATGCATGGGACACAACATGATAGCTGCTCTCATGGAAACAATGATGACAGAGAAGTTCAGTGCCCGATCCAAAGTCACATAGTTGAGGAGAAAGAATAGTTGGAGTTGCCTCCAGACCCATGGTTTTGCCACTTAATCTCAGCAACCTACTTCTTTCCACATTCCTGACCCATTCAAGAAGATACTCCTTGTTATTTATAGAGTGGAAGTAAACCTTTCAAATGATCAGCATATGTGTATTAAGTTTGTACCAAGTTCCCAGGACTACTTGTCAAGGATTAAAAAAATGAACCAGTGGTCTCTGCCCCCAATATGCATATGCTCTTTCTGTGATTATAGAAAAGGAACATAAGCATAGAAGATTCAATTATAACCCTCAATAAATTCAAGGTGTAGGGATTACAAAGCAATAATGGTTAAATAAATTGGAAGGTTTCAGATGAAAAGAGGACTTGAACTAGGCTGTTGTTCTAGGTAGAGTGTTCGTCCAGAACAAGAAGTATTCACGACTGTACTACAATGTAGTGGTTAAGAACATAATCTCAAAAGCTTGACTTCCAGGGTGCCAATCCCAGCTCTTCTACTTACAAGATGTGTGTTCTTCAGCCAACTGTATAGCCCATATTTTTCCTTATTTTTAAAGTGAGGCAATAATGGTACACTCCAGATAGGGTTGATTTAAAGATTCAGGGTTCCGAGAAAAAAAAAAAAATGATCCAATCACCCTAGGGAAGTTCAAGGAAAATTTATTTCTATAGGAGCTATCACCAAAGGTGTGGGTATGAGGGAGCCACAAAGAACCTGGAACTCTTAGCTACTGACCTCTTACCTCTGGCCTAAGGGATGAAAGGCGGGAGTTTTTACCGGAGTCCAAAAGGAGAACTACGTAGTGTCTGTCTCTGTCCCGACCCACGGGGTAGTCAACACGGACCCTGGA
>NW_012154951.1:2159007-2160803 GCF_000956105.1 Propithecus coquereli | reverse complement strand
GGTGTACCCTTGGAAAATTTTAATTCTGTGGGTTTTCAGTAGAGTCAGAATTTGTGCGTTTCAAACATTCCCCACGGTAATTCAAATGTAAAGTCATGTTGGAGAACCATTGAGTCATAGCACCTGTAAAGATTCCTTTCTGCTATGTGTTGTTACCTGGGACTTGAGTGAGCTCTATCATGGTTGAGTTACAGCCTCAAGATCTGCTTAGGAAGAATAAGAGTCACATAGTTGCAGGCACAATTCCAAAAAGAGTTGGCCACAGGGATTTCTGATTAAGTAGATAGAGAACAGAGGTCAAGCAGGCACATTTTCCTTATCCTAAAGATCTGCCTTCAGGGAACAGGAGCCTAATCTTTCTTCTGGTTGTGGAATGAGGTCTCTAAAAGGAAGACTGGTAAGTACAAAACAGAACAGCCCAAAAACCTAGGAGCAGGAATCGAGGCAAAAACTTGGCTCAATTCACCGGGCCAATCTGGTGAGTAGCATGAAAGTGAATCTATGGACATTTATTCAGGCTTTGATAGGTATTTATTGAGCATCTACTAGGGCCTAGGAACATACCAGGGAGTAAGAAAGAGGTGGTCTCTACCCTCCAGAAACATTGAAGTACGAGAGAGAAATACACTAAGCATTACAATACAGAGGAGTGGAGTTACTATGGGTAAACACTGAAGGAACATGGGACTCAGTAATAGGATAAGGAAAGTTAGCTCTAAGCTAAAACCTGAAGGATGGGTAAAAGTTGACAAACGGAAGATAGAAAGAGGACAAAGAGAGTTTGTAGAAAGAAAGACAAGCAAAGATATCCAAATACAGCTTCAGTATTTAAGTAAGTGAAAGTTTAAGAAAGGCAGAATGATCAAGTTAGAAGTCTGAAGTGGTAGCATTGTTATAAGCATGGAGAATACAGTGGAAAACAAAGATAAACCAGGTCCTTTCAATCTCAAAGCTAACACTCAGATAATGAATCAGACAACAAAAACGCGAAAAAAATAATAGCATGACTATAGTTTAAGTGAGAGATGGTGACGTTGGCTAAGTCTGGCCATGGGTATGAAGTAAATGAAGAACTGGTTTATGACCATTTTCAGGTAAGCAGCATGCCATATTGGGAGCGTATGGCATCTTTGTAGGGGTCACCCAACCTTAGGACTGTCTGGATGAGTGGCTGAATTTTCAGCTTCACCACATTAGGGGTATTGAACTATTTATATTCTGCCTGCTTCTGTCCATGAATTCCTGCTCTGGGGATACAGCTGGAATGTATTAGAAAGAAAAGACACAGAGGAGCTGAGTCCAGGGCCAATCCCATTTATCAGTGAAGACCAAACAAATTCCATACATTTGGCAAATTGTATAATTAAGGTCAAATATTGATGTACATATAAGATAGCAAAATTCTCTCTCTAAACTCACATAATCATTGAACTAACCTTAAAATAATTGTGAAGGTAACAACAAAACATTTTTAAATCATGATTAAACCTACATTTATCTTGTTTTTTAAAAAAATGAGGTGAACTAGTTTGTTATTCTTTTGAAAATCAGATATCTGATGGCAATACACCTTTTGAATTATTGCATTAAGATCTTATAAATCTCTTCTCAACCTTGCATGTGAATGATTCATAGATGTAAAATGGACAGACTAGCTTCTATCAAATGGAGGAATATATCCATAATCCAAGTGGACAGAGACAGGAAGAATTAAATCATAGTAACACATAGAAGAGACAATATCTAAATGGGTTAAGAGAGGTTAATCAAAGTGTGTTCTCACTCCAGAAAAGAAA
>NW_012154951.1:2156037-2157347 GCF_000956105.1 Propithecus coquereli | reverse complement strand
TTTTCCCCTTGGTATTCATGGAATGAAAAGTAATTAAATCCCTCTGAGACAGCCTATGTACAGATTCAATAATTATCATCTTTATTTCTCCTTTCAGGACATACATAAAGATTAAGTTTTAATAATAAGACTAATATAACCATCTTTCATCAGAACAATAACAACATATAGGCTAACATTAAATAAAAAAGGTTTTTTATATTCCAAATTCTTGTAATAAATACGATCGACTGAGCTGCTAACATCTACGAGAATGAAAGCCTAGCGCTAAAAGGGATTTTGAGATCCTGAGATCTAAACCCCTTATTTCATATATGAAGAACCTCGAGAGTGATACAGCCAGTTAGCTGCAGAAGTGAGAGCAGGAATCAAGACAGCATATTTTCAGTACAACACTTGTCCTAATTCATCCTCCTGCCTCTCTCTGTATTTTGTCCTTATAAAATAAGTTGGTTGCAAATTTGGGAAAGTCATAATGATTTGCAATGGATCTCCTGATAGGCGCTGATTTTCCTTACCAATGACTCAGAGAATGTAAGGGATATCCTACCTCAGGAGACCCAGGCATTAAATAAGATAATCCACATAAAGACAATTAGAGTATTGCCTTCCAGACACTAAGTCTGCCCAGCACTCCATAAATGTAAACCACTATTCCCCTCAACAACACCCATGTCTCCTTCTCTTGACAACACCCTACAGAGAAGAATCATGGGCAGCTGGAGTTTTCACCAGCACTAAAGAGAGAGTGGAATTCTTCACTCATGCTTTGGGTTCACTTATTACCAGTAGCCTTTCTTTTATTTCTTTGGCCAATGTAAACACATATCCACAAATCAATGTCACATTGTTAGTTTTCTCACATAATTATTTCCTAGTGCTGATATTGAAATGAATGTCTTCAGAATTCAAAGATGTTTTTTTCCAGCAGAAAATGAAATGAACAGTGTTATTAAAGTAAGCCTTCCACCTGGAGCAAGGACCAGGAAGAGTTAACCAGACTCTTCAGAAGAGATGGACCTCTACTCAAATGCTCTCTTCTCGGCTGCTTTGTGTGAAAAAGAAACTCAATTATGACATTTCAATATTGAAATAAAATTAGTTTGGATTTTATTCCTCACTCTTGAAAGGAAATTATGCTCCATTTTTAACTGTGAAAAACAACTGCTGATTCATCTGTGGAGTGATAAGCAGGGTTATTTTTATGAACATATAACTAACTGTATGAGGGCCCCCTCTGGGCTTCTCTTCTTATGGGTACAACTTGGCATCCAAACACCTGCTTACAGAAGCTTTTGTGGACACTTCAC
>NW_012154951.1:2148470-2154627 GCF_000956105.1 Propithecus coquereli | reverse complement strand
CTCTCAGGACCTGGGCTGATATGCAAATTAAAGAAATAAAATAAATAACATCTAAAGCAGCAGCAACTAACCTTCACAAAGCACTTCTGTATACATTGTTCCATTGGATTCTAATAGGTTTTATGTTTTAGGCCATTTGTTGGATGAAAAAAACTAAGGCTCAAGGTTTCTGCAAAGCACATGATTAGTAAATGACAAAGCCCAGGTGTTCCAACTCCATATCCCAAATTACCTCTGATTATATCAACAGCCAGAGGATTACATTTTATTTATTTTTAATCAACCTTCTCTACTAAAGCAGTAGCTTCTAAATTTTTTGAAGCCATAGAATCCTTTCTTCAAACAAAATTTAGAGTTTCAACAGAAAAAAGCAGAACAGCTTTGGTTGAAGCAATCTTTAGTAATCCCATTCAGATCATGGGGGGATGACTTCAACAACATCCTACTCTTGGGATCATCACATGTTCCAAAACTGACCAATTGGAGCATGCTATTCCCCTGGACACAGTGATTGGTTCATGGATAATCACATGACCCAAGTCAGGTCCTTCAGAGCCCTCAAAAAAAACGTGTTCCTTTCTTCGTGGATGGCAAGCAGAGAAGATAATCAAAGGCTTAGATCTGCCAGTAGTTACCTTGGCTCCAGACAGAGACAACAAGCCTTAAAGTAAAGCCAAATAGAGAGGAAGCCTGAACCAAGAGAAGGAGATCAGAGAGTCCTAAGGACAACCTGTGAACCCATGTACTCAACCAAGACCAAAAACAAATTCCCATCCTTTGGAATTATCAGACATGGTAGCCAATCAATTATCTTTCTGCTTAAGTTAGTTTGAATTAGATTTCTGTTCTTTACAACCAATAAAACAGAGCTCCACCAAAGTTATGTTAAGAAGTTTTGTATTTACTTATTTGTTATCCAAAAGGTATGGCTCTCAACTTGGTACATTAGCTGGAAATTCTATGACTTATTTCTAGATTATTCTTGATGGTGGTCAAGTTGATACTTGAAAAAAATGTATACAATGCAAAATTTTCCATATTATATGTAACTTTTTGTTTTGTGGTAGAAAGAATGCTAAGACCTCCAACTTTGTAGCTGTATCCTTTATACAACTCATTCTCTTATTATGAACTTCAGTTCTTCATTGATCAATAAATTAATATTACCAATCTTGCCTCTTTTTACAGGTTATTGTGAGGTTCAAATTAATATTTAAAATATTTATAATGTGTAAAAGCCCTATATTGTACAGAATGTAAGGCAAGCTGTCAGCAGTTTACCAAATGTCAATTTACATTATTTTCTCAATACTTTTAAGTGTAAAAGCATACCAAATTATATATTTGGAATGATATTCAACAGGAGATAATGTGCTTTAAAATAGGTGTCACTATTTGTTCCTTTTGGTCTGTAGTTAATGTTTTTAAAGTACTTTACAAACATTAAACGATTAGACTTCCCAGCAGCCCTCTGACACAGCAGTGTTATAAAGGGGAGCACTTCATTGCTATAATATAGACCAGTGTTTATTTTCTAGATTTTGAAAATTCACTTAGAGAGACTCTGGACATTAAAAATCATTTTAAAATACAATTAAACTATTAGTGTATCCAAAAGAGACCAATAGCAACATTAGGCTATGTCTAGTCTTGGACCAAATGAGTAGGGAGTATCGGCAGACATCCAGACACTTAGGACATAATGGCCCAAAACATCAACTGTGGGAGCAGAAAAAGGATGGGAGGACTTGAGTTTTCCAAATTGACTCTTTCCAATGAAATCCATGTAAGTATCATTCTGCCTCCACATGCCTGGATAAACTCAATTTCTGGAGTTTTTTTTTGTTTGTTTTGCTTTGTGCCAAAAACTCAGCTATATACAGGTAATAATCACATTAGACTTAAAACTATTGCATTTAGCTATCTCATTTCTATTAAAGCCTAAGAACTAATAATTGGGAACTCCTGAGCATGAATGAGCCCAAATTTAACACACTGACTGCCACACTAGAAAAAAAAATTTTCCCTAGAGCCACGGTGTTTTATTAAAACGTAACAATCCTTTCTGATTTGCTATTTTTTATTGTTTTCTGTTCGTGAGTTATATGCAATGCAATCCACATTTTTAGAATTCACTTGTCAATGTTAATTGTAATGATAAGAACATCAAGTAAGATTTTCAAAAACCAACTGCAGGGTTTTGCTTCACGTGGCCCAGGGCTCAAAACTAGCCTGAGTTAAATACAACTCACATGGCAGTTAGTGTGTTAAACTACAACATCCCATTCTATCATCCTGACTTCTAGGAAAAACAAAGCAAAACAATTATTAGTGTTTTTTGGCTTTTGATGACTTAAAAGATATTTTCCTAGTGACAAAATATAAAATCAGTATATATTTCTGACTGCACATTCTGCATATAGAGGACCATCACTAAAATGTATTATTCTACCTGTGTCAATTATTAAGAAAGGGCAGAAAGAGAGCACGACATAGGACATTTGAAACTTATGGTGTGAGATCAACACTTTGCACAGCCTTCTAGTGAGATCCCTTCACCTCCTCCTCCAGCTTCATGATGTCTTCAATGTGTATTTTGTCTGTAGGCATAAATAGACTCAGCCCATTTTATGCCTACCTAACAAATAGCAAATATTATAAGATGTTTTGGTTAGGTCCAGTTCTTGTATTTGTAGTCATATAAAATTACTAGATTACTTGAACAGAAAAGTCTATTATTGCCTCTGCTCACCACATAAAAGAATAAAGAGTAGTTATCAGGTATGTGTGTTCTGGGTTCAGACTGCCTGGCTTCCAGTCCTGGACTCACCTCTCTCTCACCTCTGATTCAACTTCTTTCAATTTCTTCGTATATGGAAGTAATAATAGAACCTGGCTCATGGTAAAGTACTTAGGTGTCTGACTCAAATATGCTAATTGAACAACATGTATTAGCCATTGTTAAGCACTGCTTGGAATGCTAACTCTGCTTAAAACCCCGACCTGACCCTTGTCCAGTTAACTCCTATTCAGTTCTTGGATTTCTTTTGGCCACATGCACATTAGTCTGGATTCTGCCTTGTTAAATGTTTTTATACCACTCTGTACCTTTCTTTTAGAGATTATGTTACTGCCTATAATTATGTATTTCTGAGTTTTTATTAGGTTAATATTTGCATCCTCCATTAGAGTCTAAGTTCTGTAAGGAAGATGCTATATTTGCTCACAATTTTATTTGTCATGCTTAGCAGTGTCTGGCACATAGTAGACCCTCAATAAACATTTGTTGAATAAATAAAGAAATGAATAAGTGAATGATTGTATTATGGGCCTTAATTTTATTTATTCTTTACTTCCTACATTTTTTTCATTCTTTAATTAACCAGTAGTTGACTGATCAATAAGTGGTTGGAAAAAATAATAATAATAAATAACCAGTACTTCAACAACAACATGCCCTCTCATGACTCAATCTTATCCTGTAATTCTAGCTATGTCACTTAAGGTATTAAATTATCTTTCGTGATGGGCTTATGCATGATCATTTCTAAAATCAGTATTTTGTAATACTTATGATATGACTAAAATAGAATGTAACTAATGAATTTGCTCATATTTCTCCCAAACTGATTCTAATTTAGCCTCTTTTTTCAGCAACAACATAACAGACTTAAGTTTTCTTCATATTGCCACAAATCAATTAATAAGCATTTGTTTTATGTCCACTATGACTTAAGCACTATAGCAAGATATACTAGTTATAACAGGAATTATACCTATTTTAATTGCTTTCTGTAGCAAATAACCATGTAAGAACTCAATGATAAATAAATACATCTTGATGTCGATTAAATAAATTAGTGGCCACAAATCAGGGCCAAGGAAAGAGTTCTGGAGTCAGAGTTCTAAGGGGCTTATTGCCACGAGGTAATGAAACTACTTAGGAGCTCCACATGGAATGGATGCGAGGAATTACAAATGCAGTGGGAATACTGGAGGTGTCCACATCTGAGCAGAGTCATCACCATCTCCATGGAAACCATCCCCCACCACCTTCTGGGGAGAAAACAGCAGCTGTTCAACAGCACACAACCAAGAAAAATGCAAATTAGATGGAAGTGGAAAACTCAGGATCCATTTAAAATTGTTAAGGGGAAATTTGGGGGTAAAAGAATGAGATTAACAAGGCAGTGATTTAGCAAATAAGGCTACGTTGGCCTCCTGTGCCTCATGAAGAATGCTGAGAAGGCGGAGGGGCAGTGAGGAATATACACCAAACATCATTACGTCACACTGTTGGAATAATACATTGCAGAAATTTTACAAAGTGAAGTTGTAAGGAAAAAAATCATAGTTTTAAAGAAAAGAACCAGGGGAAAATATGTTTGGGGATTAGTTTTGAAGAAGAAAGAAGAAAAAAGGAAAGGTAAATCATGCCATAAAATACCAAATCAAAGAAAATTTGGAAAAGGAAGAGAAATGAAAGAATATGGACAAAATATATAACTGTGATTGCTTTGTATGTTTCTCTCATGTGAGCTTCTTTGTGTTTAACATGGGTGTGTGTTCTGATACAAAAGTTTCACTTACATGTAATGTGGATCCTCACTTGAAAGCCTTGGATAAATACGTGTAGCTAAATCCAGCAATTTTGGCCATGTCAAGAAGGACGAAGAGCTGGATGGTTGCTACTCTGTTCACATGAAAATTCAGGATTGTAATGAGAAGAAAAACATGAGCACTCATAAGGGCTAGACGCTGAGAATGGCCTCCTGTTCCACAAAATTGTGTCTCTCAAAATTTTGGAGCTGAGATTCATTTCGTCATTTCCATCACTTA
This sequence comes from Propithecus coquereli, assembly GCF_000956105.1. NCBI lineage: Eukaryota > Metazoa > Chordata > Mammalia > Primates > Indriidae > Propithecus > Propithecus coquereli. The sequence continues at coordinate 2,149,788 of NW_012154951.1, read as the reverse complement.
CAATGAGGAGATGTAGGACAGGATTCTGCAACGGAGATGGGAAAGCAGAAAGAGCGTATTGAGGGAGAGGAGTGAAGGGGGAGGAGAGGAGAGACAAGGATTCTTCTTATGGGAATAACGTTAGTTATTCTTGGGGCTTCCCCAGAGCTCTGCTGAGATCCTAGGGTCAACAGTGGGGGGCCAGTGGGGGGGAGACCACCTCAGTCTTCAGCCATTGGTCAACGGTAGCTATGGATTAAATGCTTATTGGCTGCACTCACGCAGTCTTTGCAGGTTTGCCACTGTGATTGCTTCCCTGCTATTTTGGGACTTAAGCGTTTGGAATGGCTGGGAGTCTCCCTGAGATATCAGTTCCTGAGTATTTCCAACTTATGCCACATTTTCAGGACAGTACTTCCATGAGTTTCATGGGCAGTACCCATGAAACCCTCCCTTTCTCACAGTGTCAGGAAATCTAGTTTAGGGTCAGCTGTCTGTTTGTTTGTTTGTTTTAATGCACTTAGTCTTTTAGAACCCCAAACCGGGAAGTCTTGCAGACTTCTACTTTTTTTGAATTGCCACATTCTTCTTTCTGGGCTTTAAAGCACAAGAATGCTAGCTGCTTGAATATAGGGGGAGAAAAGGGAGAATAATGGAAGAAAAATAATTAACAAATCAAATTATTTCAGCCCATCGTCCTGCAGGGTTTCTCTAATTTTTCTTTGAAAACGAACTGAAATTCTTGTGAGATATAAAATAATAAAATAAAATAAAACTACATGCTAAATTTCTGTGTGAAACCTGAAGGGCCTAAGGTAAGATTGTTTTGTGACCTAACACAGAATGACAAAGAAGATTTCAGGAAGACAGGTGGTTTTTCAGACGGTTGTACCTGAGGAACAGTTTTCGAACTCTCTAAACAGCAACAGTGACATCAAATATCTCTAAAAGAAATTTCCATATATTGAGATCCCTTGGCCAGTTGACTGTTGTGAAAGAATGGGAACAGCATTCCAACAGAAAATATCTGTGCCTCCAGATATTATAAATCAGACGTTAGGGTACAATAAAGCTTTAAAAGTGCATATTTAAATGAAAAATGCTGATTTCATGATAAAATATTAATACTTTTACTCAAATTAAGTCACTAGATAGGAAGGCAAAATAGCCAAAGTAATTGTTATGTTTAGCATGGTAGCTTTAAGCTCTGAAAGAAAAATAGCAATGGTCCTTAAAGGAAGAGCGTGTATGTGATTGCCGTGTGCCTCAACTTCTCCCCATCCAGTGTCTCAGCAGACTGGTCATGGCTGGAAACCTTCAATTAAAAACAAAGAAGTAA
>NW_012154951.1:2146882-2147210 GCF_000956105.1 Propithecus coquereli | reverse complement strand
AAATAATTTTGAAGTAATTTTAGAGAATAAATTTTTTAAAATGAACAAAGCCAAATAATTCAATGGAAAAATGAGCAAAGTATTTGGATAAAAAATTCATAAATTAAGAAATATACATAATCAAAAACAGAAAAAGTCGGCTAACTCTAGAATAATTAAAACAGTATGATACAAAAATTGTTAATATCCACTGTTGGTTAGAGTGTTGAGAATAAACATACCTATTAGTGTGGAATTTTTGGAGGGAAATTTGACTTATTTTGCACGTATATGAAATGCATTACCTTTTAATCAGCAATTCACCTATACTATACTTCAGTATACTGAA
>NW_012154951.1:2144353-2146587 GCF_000956105.1 Propithecus coquereli | reverse complement strand
GACATCTACATTGGTTACTCATTCAGAAATATTTATTGAATGTTTATTATGTGCCAGTCCCTGTTCAAGCCTCTGGAAATACAGCAGTGAACAAAATAACATTTGTGACCTAACAAAGTCTCAATTTTACTGGGAGAAAAAAAAATAATCAAAAATAAACTTTTTTCGAAGTATTCCCAGAACTACATCAGAGGCTGAGAGAACACATTCAATAAAAGTACTTAATGTTTCTTGCCCCTCTCATTCTGAATGCTTTAATGCAGTATAAAAATGTACATCATGACAAATTCAAATTCAACAAAAACAAATTCAAAGTTCTGTTTGTTGACATTGACTTCAAAAAATAGTGCTCCACTCTAATATTCTACTTAGGAAGACAAATGTGTGTGTGTGTGTGTGTGTGTGTGTGTGTGTGTGTGTGTGTGTATTTTATTTTAAAAGCTCCTGGTTTCATGTAGAAAACTCAAATTTGGGTCACAAATGTGCCAGCCAGGCTCCAAGGGAAGAAAATGATGCTGAGTGTGTTTGAGCCAAAGACAGGGGCACAATTAGCATCCATGGCCAAGAGCGTCCTTGGTTCAAAGGCACAGTGAGGATTCATGAGGAAAAGTTACTGACGCCAAGGGCAGTGGGGAGGGAGGCCACAGGAGACTACCTGGAACAGCAGAATCTGTCTCCCCGCCAGAAGGGCACAGCAGCCCAAATGACCAGATCTGGAGGAATGTTGATTTCGAAGGCAGCTGACTGAAAGCTTAAAGTAGAGGCCGTGGCTCTAGCTCACGAGCACAGAAACTAGAAGTCAGCAGCTTTCTTCACTACAAGGACTATGGACAGTTTATTAGAGAAAGAACTGTATCTAAATTCTTGTTAATAAAGTTTAGGCTTCATAATTTTCAACTGATTCAATGTGTCAAATATTTCTGAACTCAAAACCCTTTTACTTCTTGGCTTCTCAGTGACCTGTTGAGTCTTACTCGTGGCTGGTGTGTTTGAAAACACAACTTCCAGATAACCTAATGGGATAAAATATCTTTTGCAAAGAGATTAATATACACTAAATTTGGTCCTGTTAAGAAAGATTCAGAAGATGTACCAGTCCTCCATTATAAAATCCAAATATGGATGAGTTGTATTCAAATAAAGTTCTAATAACAAAGCTATGAATTTTAATTCACCCTTGAAATGGAATTCATTCTGGCTAACATAAAGTGACAAGACATCCTTTATAAACTTCTCTTTTGATCTTTCATTTGCCCACTATCAATGTCAAGTAGCAATGTCCTATATGCTTTTATTTCTAAAAGAAAACAACATACTATAATATTTTATCCAACTATAATATTGAATAGAGTGCTTGATTATACTTTATAATCCCATTCATAAATCTAATATTTTTAGGAGTCAGCATTCACGATTTTCAGAATAAGAGGTAAAATTAGGTAACAACTCCTATGCTGATAGTGCTGAACAGTGACCAGTTTTCCAATGCACAATATGTATTACCTAGTGAATAGTATGTAATATGCATATGGATAATAAACGAGATACAACTATATACCCATAAAAGGAATTTGTCACTTATATATATGCACTGCATACTATATATTCAGGGATAAGTGGGCTCTGAATCCTTTATTTTACTGAAGAAATAACTGAGGCTCGAAGAATATAGATGACTTAATCGAGGTCACAGTGAGGAAAGAAACAAAAATGCAAGCATCGTGGTTTCATCCTGGTGTTTTTCACACTCAGTATTTTGATTTTATATCCTGAACTTTAGACGTGGAGAGTGAACTATAGATGCTACCTTTATACTCCAATTTTCAGGCGACTTGTCTGCTGAGATTTGCCTTCTCTGAGATTCGGATTCTTATCATAAGGCTCTGTTTTGGAAGCACCAATTGCCATTTTAATGCAACTTACTGATCATGCAGACAGCCAGCCTCTCATAAATCATGTAAAGTACCTGAAAATATGATTTATGAGCTAAGTTATGGGAAATGGGGTCCTTTAATATTCTTAACCCTTCAGGATGTTGTTACCTATCGCAGAGGCTCCTTTTCTGATTCAGCTGAAGGTGAGTCTGATTGCTTTCGTCTCAAACTGCCCCTTCCTCTACCCCCAACGGACGCTGACCTTCTACCCATTCACCTTCAGCCATAAAGAATTTGAAGCTTCTTTAAGTTCATCAACTGAGAATAAATTCTTAATTCAAACTCTTATTCTGCTTATGG
>NW_012154951.1:2143450-2144303 GCF_000956105.1 Propithecus coquereli | reverse complement strand
TGACATATATTAGATTTTGTTTAGAGAACTAATGGCTATTAAAATGTAGATTAAAATTTAACTATGCCTCATACCATCAAAACAGAAGACAAAAAACTTTTTGGTGAATTATAATTTGAAATCCTCTAAGACTGCATTTTAAAGAAACCCCTGGTTTATATTTTAGTGTGTTTATGCTTTTTTACTACATTATGTGATATAAATGTTCCAGATTGCTTTTTCCTAGCAGCTTGCAAATAGCAGGCTGAGGATGTAGACACTCTTTATTCTAGTAAATCACAATGCAAGATGGATTCGACTGCCTCTATATCTTTAAGTACTAAATGGGCCATCAAAGAATATCTGAATAAATGCAAAAGTATGCCATGGTCCTGGAATGGAAGACACAATATTGTAAAGAGATTAATTTCTCCCACACTAAACTGTCGTACTGGTTAAATACCTATCATCAAAATCCCGATAAGATTTTTTCACAGAACTTGATAAGGTAATTTCAACTATTTCTAGAAGAAAAAATACATAAGAATTGCCAGAAAAATTTTATAAAGCTAGAACAATGATGGGAACTTGCTCTACCAGGTAACAAGATATATTATATATACCTACAGAAATTAAAAAGACATGGTATTGATATGGGGATAGAAAAATAGATGGTTGGAAAACTATAGATGGTCTAGAAACAAACTCATGTACACATATGAATGTGCTATTATTAAACTCGATATGCTTCAAATTCAGTGGGCAAAGTGTAAACAAATAAATAATTTTGAAGTAATTTTAGAGAATAAATTTTTTAAAATGAACAAAGCCAAATAATTCAATGGAAAAATGAGCAAAGTATTTGGATAAAAAA
>NW_012154951.1:2081422-2132372 GCF_000956105.1 Propithecus coquereli | reverse complement strand
GGAAAAAACGTCTGTAATATGCAGTAAATGAGGCCCATAACTCATTGGAGGCTCCAATGAGTTATGTGTTAAATTCATATTTCACAACATAGTCATGCATTTTTTTTTTAATCTGCCTGTCTATTAACCCTTTCCTTTGCATAGGAGAGTTTGTAAAAACAACATGCCTCTATTTGCATTCATATATTTACATATGCAAATAGAAATAGTATACCAATAGGTTGGGTTTTTTTGCCCCCTCCCATATGGCTCAATATATTATCGCTTCACCAAACCAACAAATTAAAAACAATTTCTAATTTCTTCCACAAATACCTTGTGGCTAAATGTTATTAATGCGTTTGTCTGAAAGGCACAAATTCAAACATTGCTCAGTTAGAGAAGAAGAATATACAGTGCTGATTGCTTGCAATCAGTTTCAGTAATCTATATTTTCTTCACGGAGGTGAAAGTTTATCTCACCATGGAACAACAGTTATAATTTTGCTTCTACCATTCATCAACCCTGATATTTCAGAGCCTCAAATCATCACTTTCTGGAGCTACAGAGTAAAGAAGCTGTTGACTATTTTCTTTTTAGCACACTCCTTTAAAAAAAATGTTGCCTGTACATTATGGGTTTATCTTCTGTCTGTGAGAGACCCTAATAAATCACATTTGCTTTCAGCTATCATAGATTATTAGGCTTTTATAATCATGAAATAAACCCAATAGACTATTGCTATTTTCAGAAGATTGAAAATCACTAGGTATTTTCTTCTTTGTATGAGCACTGTGGTTCCCTCATTTTTCAGAAGGATAGTGTTACATTTAGACTCTGTCAGCATATTGCTCATACAACAACAATGCTTCCAACAAATTGTGGTCCAAGGGGTGGGAGTAGGAGTGAGCTCAGGAAACAGAGAGTTCCGGAATCACAGGGGTTTAGTCAGCCTCTGCCATCTTCAAGTTAAAAGCCTGAAGTTTGTTTCACAATGTGAACCTCTCAAATTGTTCTCTTTTGCCCTTTCTCTTTTCATATACAATAATTACTGATAATCTTTTGTAGAACAATGCTTTGAAATCATTTCAGTTTTAAGAGAGTACATGAAGTCCATCAAACAGAATGAAGCCCCTAAAGGAGATTTATGTGAATTCTTTCTCAACACAATTACTGCAATTAGATACAAGTATACCTTTGTGTCCTTAATATTGTAATTTTCATAGGGCAATGATCTGAAGGAGTTCCTTACTAGAAATAGATCTAAAAAGCAGGGTTTTGATGACATTCTCAGCTAAACTAATTGTGTGAGCTGGGAAAAAGGTAATGAGGACAGATGTCAAGGTCAATATAATTACTAATTTCTAAATCTGGGTTAATATTTCCAAGGGCTTCACATAGAACTTACCACTTCTAACTGCCTCTAATAGAAAATTCAGCTTTGTTTTGATTTTTTTGGATGTCATTTTTTGTTTGTTTGTTTGTTTATTTGTTTTTCCCAAGGGTGTCCCAAAGTGAACTTTCTTTGTCAAAGGAACAAAACCAAATCGACTTTCTTGTTGACTCTTCATCATATCGAAAGACGCAGATGTGAACAACAAAAGAAATGCTTGGCATGATCACTGGAAATGTCTGCATTCCAAAACGCAGCTCATAAAAATCATATTTATCCCTTTGAGAGGAGACAGGCATAAAAGGGGACAAATACAAGGAGGAATTGTGGTGTTGGGTTATTTACATTTCTAATAGTTCTGAAATTATTAGATAGCTATTTTCTTGGATCTTATTTTCCCTATCAGCCACAGACTGTCTGTACATCTTGTGTCATAATTACTATGAAAGGACCTTATTCCAAATGACATTCATTTCCGGGTTTTTATGCCTACGCTCCTGGATGCTTACCATACTTTGAAGTGATATAAGAGTATTCCATAAACAGTGTTTTAGAACGCTATTCACTTGTCTTGGCTAGGATGAATCAACAAAGGTAGAGAGGTGCTGATTAAAATCCATGCTTCAGTGGAAAATTATTTCAAAGACAAAATTAATAGAAACTGCTCAACTAAACAGATTGTGGACCCAGGGGGTTGGGGGGAGACGGCATGTAATAATATTAACACAATAAAAAGACAACAGCAGAATCAACAGCAGAATCTCTTCCTCTCTCTCTCTCTCATTCAATAATAATAATACATATTTACCTTTATACTTCATGTCACTGATAGCCTCTTTTTTATTCTACTCCTTTTTTCAAAATGTACTTGTTGAACATAATTTGATTCAATACTTCAGTCTTCAATAGACAGCATGGATGGCAAGCTCTCTGAGTTGTAATTGTCCAACAGGTTTCTGGAACTAATTGGCTAATTCAGAAAGTCATCTCCTGCCTTAGGCTTGACTTACTCTTCCCTCTACAATATTCCACTGCCAATCTGCCTCTGATTTACCGATATGTCCTGACTTACTCCATTTTGACACTGAGCCTTAGTTCATGCCTGCTGTTGAGTTTCACTTAGATGTGCTTTGCTTCTAGAACCAAACATTTAGAATCCTGATTAAAAACTACTTCTTAACTTCAATCAAAAAAAGGGAAAGGGAAATCTCCCCATTCCCCCGTCCCCTTATACTGACAGCTTGTCTCTCTCTATTTTTCATCCAAATAAGCAGAGCTCTGTAAATCTTGTCCAGAAGATATGGACTAAAAGAATTAATCAAAGTGTTGTTTATGAGCTGCTCAGAGCAGATTAAATGTTGTGTTGACAACACAATTTGCAAAATTATCTATCAACATCAACAGACATACAGCAATGAGCCAAGCCAATTGGATACCTCTGGACACAAGAGGACCATGTATTTCCTACTCTTGCTTCCAAAACTAAGTCCTTTCAAAAGAGTTTTATCCAACATTATTTGCAGTCTCATTGCTGCAGATGTTCTTTTGCAATTTATTTTGGATAACGTCAGTTTTATTTTTGCCACATACGAGTAAAGTTTCCTGCCTATTCAACTACAGACAACCCATATTCCAATTCACCACCGAAGTCCACCAGATAACTGTCTCTTAAAAATACCATGACAGCCAACCTCCAAAATGATCTCGACCTCCTAGTATTCACAGCCTTCGTACCTTTATGTGTGGTTTCCTCACACACAACCAAGTCAATCTGTGTGACCAATAGAATAGGACGGAGGTGGTGGCATGTCACTTCTCAGATTTGTTGTATCTGTAATCTGTTCCTGTACACTTCTGGGCAGTATTCCATCGTATTCATAAATCACAACGTGTTTATACATTTACCTATTGATGAATACTAGCTTCCAATTTTGACAACTATGAATAAAAACTACAGTGAACATAGGTGTACAAGTCTTTTTGTGAATATCTGCTTTCAAAAATAAATGCCTAAGAGTGAAATTGCTAGTTCACAAGGTAACTTTATGCTTTGTGTTATAAAAGTTGAAAAACTATTTTCCAGTAGTATTTTCCTATCTCATCGACATGGTCTGAGAATTCCACCTGCTTTACATTATGGCCAATGGTTACTATTATTCTTTTAAATTTTAGCCATTTTAATAAGTATGAAATGCTTTCTCATAATGGTTTAATTCATATTTTTCAGATGTCTAGTAATGTACGACTTTTCATGAGTTTATTGGTTATTTGTATAACCTTCCTTTGTGAAGGGCTCAGGGGTTCATTCAAATCCTTTTACTCATTTTTAATTGATTTGGTACCTTTTTATTAATAAATTGTCAAAGGTTTTTTTGTATATCCTGGATAGAAGTTCTTTGCCAGAATTATGCATTGTGGTTATTTTCCCAGTCTGTAGCTTGACTTTTATTCCTAACACTACATTTTTAAAAACATTTTACTCTAGAATAAGCTTTATTTAGCATGCTTTCTGATTAGATGCTACCTCCAAACTCTCAATTCTAAAGATATTGTCAGGGCTTAGTTTTCGTGGCTTTGTTAAGGCTGGTCCAGAGTACACCTAACTCTAAGGTGTGGACATTACTCTTCAGTGGAAGTCAGTCCTGAAGGCCTTTACTTCTGGTATCTCGGTTAAATTCCAAAAGTGTTAATGAGATTTTTCTACTCTAGCTGGGCCAGAACTCCAATGTTCCTTGTCACTATTCAAACTCTTGTATATCTGTTCTGCTATCAAACCCATAGCAACTGCTCCCTGGTAAAACCAGGCACCTTTATTCTTTGTATGTGAGAATAGGACTCAACCAGAAACTCATGGGAAGCCCCTGCACCCATAGATTTTTTCTTACTATGAGAAACTTCTTTGTTTCCAATGCCATGTGTTTCAGATTTCAGCACTTCAGGGGTTCCTATATTTAGATCTTAGCTTCTTTAGCTCGGGAGCAACTATTATTCTTTTCTTGGATTCTCTCCTCTACCACAATCAGGGATGCGTCTCAGGCAAAGAACCAGAGAAATTATGGGACTCCCCTTATAAAAGTCCTTTATTCAGGGATTATTGTTTTGTGCTGTGTGTTGTCCAAAGCCCCAAATCCAGTGATTCATATATCTTGTTCAATTTTATGGTTGTTTGTAGTTGATTATGGTATAATGGTTTAGTCTACTACTTCATTATATTTTTAGCATGGTTTTTAAAGAAATTTCAATGTAGATTACTCATGCTTATGAATAAGACTATCAACCTCCTTTATAACCCAAACTAGGATGGCTTTGGGAGTCAATGTAATGATTCCACCTACTCAGCATGATTTGGATTGGCCCAAAAGTTTGTCTGTAAATAATCTCTTGCTCACCTGTTATAAGTGAAGCCTCCTGGTATTTTCCCTCATTGGTCCAGAGTTCTCACTGGACTAATTTCTTTAAAAGTTACAATAAATGTAGGGACCTACGCTGCAGTAAATGTCAGTTAAAATTCAATTTGGCACAAATGAGTGTTAGAAGAACATGGTTGCAAGAGCCCAATATTCAGAGAGAGGACTGCTTAACCTCTCAAAGGCTCAGTTTTCTAATCTGTAAATTATTCTAGAGCTCTTTGTGAATTGTCAAATTATATCTGAAAAATGTTTGTTTTATTATAAGTCAACTATTAAAATATGCTTCCTATTTGGGAGGAAGGGCTGGAGGAAAGAATAAAGGACAGGAGAAGGATTTTCCCTGGCTTTATCACATTATCAAAAATTAATTTATCAATATAATTATTAGCACAGAAAATCTGATTTTGAGGAAATAAATGCCACCAAAGTGCGAAAAAGGGGCTTTATGGCATCAAAAATACCAACAGTGTTGGCAAGTGTCACATAATGGAAAGGACAGATACCATAATTTTAGGAGCTTGCACTGGGGACAATGAGGATATATTACATTCAAATAGTCCTGTTTTTCAGCAGCTCACTTTGAGTAATAATTCATATTTACCTTCACCAAATAAGCAACTAATAGATGGTACTGATATGTAAGCTGTCATCAAGTGTCAAGCAGAATATTGAACACTTTGTGTGGATTAGTGCACATGGTCGGCACTATTTAAACTCGATATATAGAAGAAGAAATGAAAACTTAGGGAGTGTTGTGGACAGACTTTACGGTGGCTCTCATGTTCCCTGCTTCCTTGTGTCCATATCCTGTATAATCTCCTCCTCTTCAGTGTGAGTGGGACCTGTGACTTGTGTTTGACCAACAGAGTATGTCTAATGTGCTGAATCGTTCCCATGATTACAATACATCATATAAGACTCTATCTTGTTAACATACTCACTCTCTCTACTGGTGGCTTTGAAGAAGCAAGTTGCCAGAAATGTTACAACCACAAGGAAATTAATTTTGCCAACAACTTGAAGGAGCTTGGAAATGGATCCTTTCCCAGTTGAGCCTCTCATAAGAACCCAGCCCTGATTTAAACCTTAGTTGCAGCCTTGTGAGATACCAGGCAGAGGATCCGGTTAAAACATGTCCAATGCATGATCCACACAAACTTGAGACAATAAATGAATGTTGCTTTAAGCCACTAAATTTGTGGTAAATTGTTATGCAACAATAGATAACTAACACAAGAGGTAAATTAAGCTGCTCAAGGTCACACAGATAGGAAGTGGCAAAAATAACCAAACCAGATCTATTTAAATTGAAAGTGCTTGCTCTTTACTAATATTTTATATTATATCTCGCCCTTCTGCTCTGTAGTACTCAATCCCCCATCAACAAAATCTTAATAATGTCAAGAAGGTTTCCCAATGCAATCTTGAGTTTCAAATAACTTTGAACTGTGATGTGAAATCTGCTTGTCTTTTATGTGAAATGGTGGCAAATCTCCATGTGTGAATAATAATAGCTGATAATTAAGTTTACCATTTATGAGGAACTATTCTCCCAGGATTTATATGCATTATCTTATTTAACCCTTTTATACTTCTGTGAGGTGGATACTATAATTATTCTCTATTCTAGAGAAAACTGCAAGTTATAGAGGTTATCAAATTTGCCAACGTTCATACAGCTACTAAAGTAGAGATTTGAACCCAGGTCTGTTTTATCCTAACACATGGGATTTGAAGTCAGAGAAATCTGCAAGCTATTGACAGAGATCCACATATGGCTTAGGAAATAAAATATATGGAAAATGATGCAGATTGAAATTGCAATCGCTAGCTTTAATGTGATGTGTATGCAATTCTCTAAAGCAGATGGACACCATTTATTGACCACCACAAACACCACGTACTGGACTGGGTGCCACAATAATACTAATGATAATGTTGAATTTCGCCCATCTATTCTGCAATTTTTTATTGATTTCTTTTATGTTCTGGGCACATAGCAGATACTATGAACAATGAAAAGGTATAGTACAGAACTTCAAGGAGCTTGCAGTCTATTGATAAAGAAAGATAAGTGAATTAGTTATAATTATGGCCCCAGTGCTGATTCTGTCAGACATTTTTATTTATTGACAAATGATCAGCATCATTGCTACCCAAATATGTAAACCTCAAATAATTGAAAACATATTTAAGTAGTGACTTATTTTGAAAGTGAGAGACGAGCATCGCAAATGTACAGTTATTTCTGAATTTTAACAAAGTGATTAAACAGAACAATGTACTCTCTTGGAGTTTTTTAGGAGAGATATCCAGATTTTGAAAACTTGCATTGGTTTGTTAGAAAGGAGAGAAAAGCAGTATAAGATATTCCCATTTTGGTAGATTATGTATCTAGTTAGCTTAATCAGAGCTACTAATTTTAATAAGTATGAATATCTGTCCCTGTAGGAGACATCGTGTTTCCTTTCAACATATTTTCCATTCTTTTCCCATCTTATAGCAGCCTTGCTCTTTGGCTGGGCCTTAACTGACCTATGCATTCACAATAGTCCATTCCTCTTGGCCACTGGCATGGTCCATTCATAAAACTACTGTTCAACTAATGAACATGGGTACAAATGAAATTCCCAGGAGTATTTGGCAGCCATTTCGCCACCATAAAAGGAATCCATTTCAGGATGAGGGCATAACAAGGAGACAAAAAAAGCAGTAGGTCTTTCATGACATTGTTGAGTACCTAGATTAAGTTCACTCTATTCCTGGTCTTTCCCATTATGTAATCCAACAATTTTATTTCTCTCTGTGTTTAAGCCAACATAAGTTGCATTTTTTTCTTGTAGGCAAGAAGCATGGTAGAGTGTATAAAACCTTAAGTCACTTATTTAAAAATAATCGGTTTTTCTGATGTCTTCATCTGAGCCAATTTTAGGGTAATACCTTAAGTCACTTATTTAAAAATAATCGGTTTTTCTGATGTCTTCATCTGAGCCAATTTTAGGGTAACGATGTTAGATGAGAATTAGCAATCACAAACAAATGTTGACATCTGAGCCCTGGAGGCAACTCAGTCAATCAGTGTGGAAGCCAGCCTTCCAGGGCACCCCCTGTGGTCCTCACTTCCTGGTACTTATGTTCTTATATATTAATAGTTTCCTCCAAAATTGAATCAGGACTGGTTACGAGCCATTGCAAAAATACAATATGTAATTTCCAAGACTAGGTCATAAGAAGCACTGAAGCTTCCACCTTAGTCTCTTGGATTTTTCCCTCTGGGGGGAGACAGCCACCATGCCATGAATAATTAAACATTTCTGTGGACTGTCTTCCGTGGCGAAGAACTGAGGCCTCCCACCAACAACCAGTGTCAACCTGTCAGTCATGTGAGAGACCTATCTCGGAAGCCAGTTCTCCAGTCCCAGTCAGGCCTCAGAGGACTGAAACCCCAGTCTACTTTTAACAGGAACCTGTGAGAAACCTGAATCAGAACCAGCAGCCATGCTGTTCCTGAATCCCTAACCCATAGACACAATAAACAATTATGCTTGTTTTAAGTTCCTAAGTTTTGAGGTAAGTTGTATATGTCAATAAATAACTAATACAATCATCAAGTATTTCATAAACATGTAGTTTTTAGAAGGAGAGATATAAAAATAATAAATGGCATTTTCAGGTTACAAAGACCTTCCAATTTTGTGGGAAAGATAATGATAACACAAATAAGGCAAACACATTCCCTTCCATATAATTGTCACTCAAATGCATCATTAATTAACTAAGAGACCAATATACTATACACTATTAACAGAGGCTAAATTGATTAGTTCAAAAAATAACTGTGAAGATGATCAGCTGCTTACCATTTCCTGTAACCAAAAATTGTGCATGATGCATTTAAGAGCAGATGAACATAAATATTAGTTTAAATTAAGATCTTAAAAATTAAGATTACATTTTAAGGTCTTTAATGCTTACAGTCTAATTTGAAAATCTCCTGTCATTTGACAAATGGAAGACTTCCAGCTCATTAGTAAGCAGTTTACATTTGAGGGTTATAGAAACTATCCTAGGGATGGTTTGTAAGATCCCCCAAGAGAGCTGATATGGTGATCAAAAATAATCAATAACTTTACATAACTAATATTTAAAATGGAAGGTGGTTTTCTTAAGAATCTTCAGAAATATCTAAATATTAGGAATCAAAAATATGTGTTGTCCCCTCAAGAAAGAAGAATGCAGAAAACAGTAAGACTAAAGAGTTTTGCCAAAGGTTTACATCAACTGAGAGGTTAAAACACGGCATTTTTTCTCACCTACAATGTTGCTGCAGAGAGCATAATGAAATAGGAACTAAGGATCCCATTAATACAAAACAAAAAAATTTGACAAATAAGTTTGCTGGGTTCTATGGTATAATTATTTTCGTATGTTAAAAATAAATTTCTGTAACATGGTCAGCAATTTGCTGGAGGACTAGGAACATCTAATGCCAATGATTTCATTAAGCTATTAGATTCCCTTTGATTAAAATTAACAATTGGTGTTACACTACCTGACAATGGAAGCTTTTCATCAGAGCAGCTAGTTAAAATACCACAGTGTTGTCTTTCTTATCACTGCTTCCATATGAAACTCATAAGAATAGAGCCTCCTCAGTCCAACAGCTGGAAAACCCCACTTCTGAGATAAGAGAGGTTGTGTTCATCATGACAAAAAGTGCAATATTATGAAGGAATTTGTAGAAATAATAGGATCTACATAAAAATGCTAAGGACAATTTAGCAAATGTGTCTAGACACTGACTTATGTTTTAAGCTCCTCTTCAAAACTGGGCATCGCACTCATGGCTGCTATCTAACTTGTGCTTGGCTTTCAGCTTTGGATAATCACATGTAGCTATTCTCTCTCTCCCTGACTCTTTCTCTCTCTTTCCAACAGAAATGACATTTAACAATCAAAACACTGAGAAAAAGAATTGACTATACCCAGGTTTTCTAAATCTAATAATGATTATTTTTTTCTTTCTTTCTTTTTAAAGTTTAAGATTTCTTTTTAGCGGAAATAGAAATAACAACTTACCAGGCATCACAGTTGAAAGGAGTTTACTTATATTGATTCATTTGGGCTTCATAACAACACTGAGAAACTGTTTAACCCCACTTTACAGATAAAGAGAATAAACAACAGGGAAGTTGAACGACTTACCAAAGGTCATATAGCTATTAAGCCTTGCCATCTGTTTCCAGATTTCATGCACTGAATGCACAATTTACTAGAATACATATTCCTAAAACAATTTTTTTTTAATTTTTAATGTGGTAGCAATTAAGAAATCAAAACTTTGGACAGAGCAACCTGATTTTGGGGGGTTAGATGAAGGGGATTTTTGTGTTTTGTTTCATCTTTTAAAAATGCGCCCAATGTAAGCACCAGTTAGAGCAAACAGATATAGTATATCCTTGAAAATGTCTGTGCAAACTCAATAATTTTGTACATTAAATGGTGTTTTAAATATCTGTTCAATGAATGACCACCTCACGGAAACCTAGATGTCCACAGAGTAGCTTTAGAGTTTCTAAAATAGTTTATTAAACTTTTATTTATTAAAATGTTTATTTTAGAAGCTATAATGAAAATAGTACACACACTTAAATGCACCATATTTCAAAATTTCACATATTGGATACCACCAATACAATGAATTGCACAGTTAGATGAACAAGTAAGTACAGACCGTGCTTTAACACGTTTTCTGCCATTTTTGTGCATCCATTTATTCACTCATATATATAATTGAATAAATATCAGTTAATCATATGTTCTGGCCCAGGTACCATCTAGGTACTTGAAATATATTGACAAACAAAATGGACAAAGATTTCTGCCTTCATGAAGCTTATATTTTAATAGAGAAAGATAATACACAGGAAATTGTATAGTTCATTGTAAGGGAATAGAGTGCAGAATAGAGTGCAATGAACTAGAATTGTGTCTGCAGGGTGGGTGTAGGATGCAAGTTAGATTAGGGCGATCAGGGAAGGCCTTACTGAAATGACATGAGAACAAAGACTTGAAGCAAGCCGGAAAGTCAGCCAGGTAGATATCTGGGGAAAGATAATTGGATGCCTGCATGGGAAAAAATATACACTAACCCATGCCTCATGCCATAGGAAAAATTAAATTTTTGGATAAGTAAAGGCCTAAATATAAAATGCAAAATAAATAGCACTTTTAGAAAATAATATAGGAGAATAACTTCGTGACATTGCATTGATCGATTTTAATAGGCTATAAGAGGCCTATTTGTAAAGGAAATATTAATAAATTTGGCTATATTTTGTTCCTCAAAATTACCATTAAGAAATTAAAAAAGAAAAGATGGATTGGGAAAAAAATTTTTTTCATATATAACTGACAGAAGACTCAAATCCAGAATATACCAAAAAAATTCCACAAACCAGTAAGAAATATAACCAAATAGAAACCAAACAGAAAAATAATGGGTAAAAGACTTGAACAGATATTTCACAAAAGAGGTTATCCATATAGCCAATTGCCATATGAAAATGTGTTCATACTTCATAGTCATAAATTTAAAACACACGGATGACTACTACAGGCTCACCAGAATGACAAAAAATTAAAAAGGCTAAAAATACCAAATGCTTTTCAAGAATATGGAACAACTGAAACTCTTAGGTACTTATGGTGAGACTGTAAATTAACACACTTTGGAAAGTAGTGTGACATTATTAAAGTTAAAAATATGTACCATTATGACTTAGCAATTTCACTTCTAGTTATATATCTCACTGAACTGTGTATAAACAAAAACCAAGGGATATGTACAAGGATGTTCACAACAGAATTATTCAAAATAAAATCTTAAATCAAACCAAATCCCATTAATAATAAAACAGAAAAATAAGCTGTGATATATTTACACAATACACAACAATGAAAATGAAACACACATCATATAGGTAATCTCCCAAACATTATCTGGAGTAAAAGAAGCCAGACACAAATAATACATAAACACAAAGACTACATAATTCCATTTATACAAAGTTCAGAAACAGACAAAACTTAACCAGTTAGAGATTCATAACTGGTATATGAGATATACATACATATATATATATAACAGAAATGGATATAAAAATCAAGAGAATAATTATCTATTGGAAGAGACAGGAGTAGTAATTCAGAAGAGGCACGTGAAGGGCTTTTAAGATTCTGGCAATATCTAGTTTGTTGTTCTTGGTGGTTTTCGTGTTTCCTTACAATAATTTCTTAAGCTATCAATTTATATTTTAGGAATGTTTTTGCTTGGATTATATTTCATATAAAAATCAAGTCATTAGAAAAATATTAACATGTCAAGTAATTAAAAAATCTAGAGGAAAAGAGCTAGAGATTTTGAGTATAGAAAATGTTCATCAGCCCCTTGGCAGCTCTGGTGCAAGGGAAAATACTGTTTCAAAGGAGAACAAAGAAATGAGGTAGTAGCTGTTTGAGAAAGTGATATCAAGAGTAGGATTGATGGGAGAAATTAATTCAATTAAAATAAATGTAGAGAGAAATAAAGGAGAATTACTGAAGCCAGGTGTTTGAATAGGCAAAAAAGGGATGAAATCTAGGGAACAAGTAGATTGATTGGCATTAAATAGAAGCATGGCTATTTCATCTATGAAAATAGACAGATTGTACTGAAAGCACATGTTGGAAGGTGAGTCTATGTAGCAGTGGTGCCCTACACTCTGTTCTGATAGCTTCTATTTTCTCAGTGAACCAGGAACCACAATCATTGGCTAAAAGCAAGGATGGGAAAACTGTTAGTGACTGAGAAGAGAAAAGCAGGGGTAATCGTCCTGTAGAAAAGCAGAAGAGTGGATTGGCAAAATGTAGTATAACCACAGGTAGCAATAAGAGTCCTCTTCGAGTTAGTGGACATGAGTATACTGTGAGAAGAGTCCATAAATTGTATATTTTTTTCCAGCCCTATTCAGCTGTGTAGATGCATATTTTGGTTTTAATACACACAAAGACACACACACACACACACACACACACACACACACACACATTGCAAATGTGTTCATTTATATGCATATGTACAGACATATGTATATGTGCATGTGCTTATTTTCTGTCTCATATCATGAGAATGTAGCTTCTAAGAGCTAATTTACTTTTTTATCTTATACATAAAAATAGTGCTTGTCCTAAAATGGTGCTGGTCATATACTAAATGCTCAAGACATAGATGTTGAATAAATGAAAGAGAACAGCTGTTAAAAAATCATTAATGCTTTTGTTTTAAATAAAAAAAAAATTTTACTACTCTTCTCTTAAACATCTGATTTATTTCACACAGGAGATACCTTGAGATTGCAAGGACAATGGAGTTAAAAACCAATAAACCAAAGAGACTATTGCAACTACTTCTGTTTCAGTCACAATATTCTCAATACTGTGCAACATAAAACAGTCAAGTAAATTAGATGATGAGATTGATCTGATTTTAGCTGTCATCCATAAACACTGATTTGAAAATTTTGTGTTCAACAATAACTGCTTCATTTAGCTAATGTGAAGGACTTCATAATGAATAAATATTAATAATTTAACTTGCAAAATAAAATTAGACTGACAAATGCCATCTTTGTATGTTAGGATACTGTGTAACAGTTTACTTCAAAAAGTTTTCTGTTCATGTAAGTTTTAAACTCACTACCTTGGATAATAATTAGAAAGACAGACTCATCAACTATGACAGGGACATGAAACTGACGAGAAATAATAAATACATTGGGTGACAAAACCAAAATTGCAAGTAGTTTGACAGACTGAAGCACTGCATTAAATCTTGTAGGTTAAAATTTAACTGGAAAAAGTGCAAAGTTATTATTGGGAACCCCTAATAAACAACTTACACAAGTAGAACACAGGGACAATTTAGCTTGGCAGAGCACAGGTGAAAATAACAGTTGCTTTAGCCGGCAGTGGGTTCCGTGATCACCTATGAGGAGACGGAACTACCCCCAAAAGAGCTAATGTGATCTTAAGCTGCATTAATGAAAATATATCTTGGATAAATGAGATGGCAATATTCTTTTCTCTGTGCTACTCACAACACACCCAGTATGTTCATTCAACTCTAAGTACCACAATTTAAGGTATATTAGAATATTTTCAGAGGACATCTTATGATGGTGAAGAAATTCCAATGTATTAAATGAAATCATTAAAAAAAATTAAGTTATTTACCCATGAGAAGCGAAAACTCAGGAAAGACGGCATTCTGACTCAAATATTTTGGCATTAATAAATAAAAGAGGGGTCCTACTCATTTATTATGGCCCCAAAAAGTAGGATTGGGACAATGGTAAAATACAGGAGACACACGTTTACTTCATGTAATAGTATACTAGATGGAGTCTCAATCATAACATTTTTGAAAATTGTAAATTTGGGTTTGCCAGGAATTTCTGTATTGTAAGTTAGAAAATGGAATTCATCTTTGGAATAAATCTACCCTTTATCCAGAGGGAGATCCCTGTCATGAGTCCATTTAGTCATGCAGGTGTAAGACACGAACCTGCTGGCTGCTCCTAAGGAAAGCTAGATCAGTTAAATATTCCAGATTGAACGCTTAGATGCTCTAATTGCAACTAAAAAGTATTTATCATCGGATTCACATGTACATGCTCCTCAATTTGTTCCCAAGAGTGTTGGAGATTGAACAAAGATCAAACATGGAACCTTCCCATCAATCTGTGAACAAGGAACTGGACTCGTCAGAAAACCCCTGCATCTCCATTTATTCAGCGAGTTTTCATTGAGCTACTGTGCTTTGGACATTGTTCTAGGTGTGGGCATATGGCAAGAAACAAAATGCTCTTCCCACACAAGTCAGTTTTCCTAACTACCGAACCTTCTTCAACTCTTGACTCAGTTCTCACCTTCTCAATAAGGCCTCACAACTAAACACTGCATCCTGCTTTCATCATATCACATCCACAACCCATCCACACACCTGAATCCTGTTCTCGTTTTCCCTCCTCCTCCTCTTCCTCATCTCTGTCTTCTTTTCCTTCTCTTTCTCCTTCTCCTCCTCCTCTTCTTTCCCTCCCTCTCTCCTTCTCCTCCCTTTTCCCACTCCTTCCCTTTTTTCTTCCCTTTCCCCTCCCCTCCTCTTCCTCCTTCTTCACAGCATTTGCACCTTCCAATATATGTCATAATTTACTTACTTGGAGCTTATATTCTCTAAGTGATTTTTATCTATTTTGTGTCCTACTAAATCCCCAGCACAAAGTACAGTGCCCAGCAATAGTAGACACACAGTAAGTACTTATGAATAAATAAATAAAACCCCTGATATTTCTTGAAAAGTCTCTTGGTTGATAACTCTCCTCTGAGACTGGAGGGGAACCAACCTGGTGGTCAGGCTCAGGTCTTTTGCCCCCTTTCAAACAAAGGTTACAGACACATACACACACACTGAGGGTGAAAGGAGGGAAGTTCTTGACCACTGTGGACAGAAAACAAGTGTTTCATTAGAACTTTAGCTGCTTGGCTTAGGAAATAAGGGGTAGGGTGTGTAATGCTTGATGAGGAAAGATGGTAACAGATGGGTGGTATTATAATTCATCCCCTGGGGCAATTTATCTTTATGCCATCCAAGATCCATCAGAGATGATAGTAAAAAGTCCCAGAGTTTTTTGCAATGGATTCTGACTGTGTAAGAGAGCCTTGGCCTTCTCGGGCAGATTTTCATGAGACAGACCATAGTCTCATGAAAGGGTAGATGAAGCATTGACTAATAGTTAGCCTCTTATTCATCAGATTGGGTTTCTAATGCTGGTAAATATGGCCCACTGGAAAGTGAGAAACTGACCCAAAGAAACATGGTAAACTCTTGCAGTCAGCAGCACTACCCTTGAAATCTCCCTCAGTCCTTATGTGGGACTGGGTAAGAA
Source organism: Propithecus coquereli (assembly GCF_000956105.1). Classification (NCBI taxonomy): domain Eukaryota; kingdom Metazoa; phylum Chordata; class Mammalia; order Primates; family Indriidae; genus Propithecus; species Propithecus coquereli. The sequence continues at coordinate 2,116,604 of NW_012154951.1, read as the reverse complement.
ATTACAAGATACAATCTTGATAATTGGGTAGCAAATGCCTCAGATTAAGGTGGCCTCCTTAAACAAAAATTGATGCTGCGGGAGTCAAGCCCAAGTCAGCCATGAGTTCCAAATTCCTTGGCCCCCATCAGAAGCAATGTGGCTGTGCTGCTGAGTAAAGCAGTCACCAAAGCTAAAAGAGATTGTGTCAGTAATGATGTCCTTACCACCTGATACAAAGCACTGTGTGGGCTGGAAACATTGGAAGTTCGTTTAGCCTATCTATGAGCTACTGCTGTGTCATTCAAAACTGAAAGTAAATGCAAAGCCTTGTTTACTGGTGCAGAGGCCTTCCCTCTCCATGGCCCCTTATCGCTTCATGCCCTTCTACCCTGAACTCGACAGCTTCAGGGATAAAGATTATTAGGGGTAGATCAAAGATATCCCTGTTCCCAAGGGACACTGAAGGCCTTACTCACCCATTGAGTACGCAGTGGAACTTTGGGGAGGGGACAGTCACAAACTTTTATGGCTTTTTTTGGATAAAGTTGCCAAATTCACTATATTCCCTGGATTCAACTGATTCAGTTTGGGTTGGCCTAAGAGTAGGAAAAAAAGGGAACATAACTTTGTAGGTGGCGCCTCTGGGCCAATTTACCCTGCTGCTTTCGTTGCTTCTACATCTGAATGTATAAGAGAAAGTAGTATACTATATGCTTATACTTTCCCATCCTGTAAGTACCAGAGGAAAGTCTCCTTACTGAGAAGAATTACATGTAGAGAAGTGCTAATAACTTTGGGAATCCACAATCCTAATGGCCCTTTAACATAAGGGTGTCTATAACCAATGATTTTGCCAACAGAGCCTCAGGCAATCCTTGGAAGCTTCAATCCAGAAGAGCCCCTTGGGGTTTGGACTCACTGCCACCGAAGGCTACCAAGCAGACTCCATCTGAAAAGCATTCTTTAGCTTTCCCTTGGGCTCTTGACATGAATGAACTCCTGACCCATGGAATCCTTGTGACTCACTAGGCTTGTATTCCCATTTTAGAGTGAGTCAACTCAGACTAAATGGTTAACATGGTAGAAAAGGCCCAACAAAGCTTGCTTTTGAAATTGAAATGCATATTCAAGAATGCAACTAATCTAGCCCAAGCAGCATCTCAACTTTGCATGAAAAAGTGGCAGTTATTCCCTTTGGGAGAAATGTTATACCCCATAAAGCTACTGGCTCAGTGGGGCCCTCAAAACATTCCAGTTCCCCTAAATGCCTGGGCCTTTTTTACTGGTGCTTCAGCTGGACTGAAACCAGTTGTGTTCACTGGCCACTGCAGCTGTTGAACCTCAGCACAAGCTATGTGGAATAGAAAGTAGATGTTGTTGGTTGGCCCACTGGGCAAAATTCAAAGCCATTCTCAGCTCCTTCTAACTCTTGTGCTTGAGATTCTTCTTACCAACTTAGGAAACTATAGATTGGCAGGTTAAAGACATCCCTTTTTGTGGCCACAAACTGTGGAGATAAATAGCAGCTGCAGATCAAAGCATCTGGGTCACTCATATACGTGCCCATAGTCAGGGGCAGTTCTCTGATGAGACCAACTGGAATCAGGTTGCTGACTGAGCCTGCACTGGACAGATTGCAACTAGTGTTGCTTGTACTGGACGTGACAATACATCTACCATCGCAGACTGGGCACAAGGTAAGGGACCCCTTGTTCCAGAGGCAGAGGCCACCACTGCATGCCAGCCTTGTGAATACTGCCAAAAGTTGAACAGTTTCTCTTGCAGTGAGGAAGATCACTTTGCAAAGGGTGTGGCCCCTATGTGTTCTCTGTAGATGGAGTATGTCAGACCTTTAACCCCTCTCTGGCTCATCACTGTGGACACTTCTTCGGGTTATGAGTAGCTATGCCAGCCCAATCAGCCAACTTTTGCCACACCTCTGTGACTTGTAAAACTATGTCTCATGTTTTCAGCTTTCTGGACCATTTGCAATCTGACAATGGTGCGTCTTTTACTACAAAAGCAGCTCAACAACAGGCTGACAGTCAAGGCATTTGATGAACCTTTCATGTTCCCTACCATCTAAATGCATCTAATATTGTTGATAGTTGGAACAGCCTCCTCAAAAACCAATTCACACAGCTTTCTGACTCTACCTCTCATTGCACCTCCAAATACACACGTCTTACTGAGACAGTTTGGTCACTAGATATAGCCGCTCCACAAAAAGGAATTATCTCCTCATGGCCTCCTCTTGGATAATTTTCAGGAAGAAATTGGTGGGGATTATGTAGACCTGCTTTGAAAATTCAGGATTTCACCCTGGCCGTTACTAAGCTTGATGCTTGTTTCTTTCCTTCGACAGCAAGCCCAGCATGATTTAGTTGATATACCTTCAAGGTGCCCGACCAAAAGGGCACCTAATGTATTCAGAGTTAATTCTAGTTCATTCTCTTGTTGGATTGATGTGCTCCTAGATCATAAAGACAATGACTGCATAACTCACTGAGCCCCTCCACCATGGCCCATGCAAGCCAAAGTGGAGTATATAATTGGTGTCTGTACATTTTATAAAAGTGCCCTTAACCCTTTTGCAATACACTGTTCCAAAAAAAACGTCCAGATGTAAATAGGGGATGACCAGGGGGAAAAAAAGCAAAGCTACAGCTCTTGGAATGGGCACACTGATTTTGTAGCAGTGGAGAGAAAACAACAACCCCAACACTCAGCAACTTTGGCCCTTCAAAGTACCTGAGAGAGAGGGGCATTAGTGATCTTCAGAGCCACCCCTTAGAGCCTTTATCATTAAGGAACATACCCTGGTGCAGCTTGCTTGAGTTGCAAGTAAGTTAGATGACTGCTGGGTCAGCTATCCCCTATCAGACATCTCTGACCACAATTTAATCACCACTCCTCTTAACCTGGCTGAGAAGTCCATGAGAAACAGTAAGGGATGTCCCCCGTTCCTGTGCCTCCCACTCATTACACCTATGAACATCTCCAAGTGTCCTTCCCATCTCCATTACCATAACTGTTCCATAGTCTTTTCATGGGGTGGATGAATGCCACTGAGCTGATGGTGGACAGACAGGACAGATTGGATTAACTATTCTCAAGCTGTCCCTCCATGATAAAGGACTAGACTTGATTATTTAAACTGAACTGAGACCCTTAATGCCTAGTCATCCAGGGAACCATGTTGGAGGCACTGTCAATACATCCTCCAACTGATGTGGGTCCCAGTTGGTGGGGGAGGGGAACAATTGTAAATCACTTTTTCTTTCCTGGGGCACCATGTTTCCCCTGGTACTATGCTTCTTGTCCAGAATCCAGGCATTGACTTGCCTCCCTCCCAAAAACATGGTACCTTGCACCAAGGCAGGATGAGTCTGTCAGTATGAAAGATTGCAGGGGGTTTTGTCTGAAATATATATGAGACAATGTCAGGAGAATGGGGTGCAGGCACCAAGCCGGGCAAGTTTCTAGTCACTGGGCCATCTTTGTATAGATTATTTTTCTATAAAAAGAATGTAACTTCATTTTGTAGTCATATTAAAGGACTGGGAAAATAACATATTACATAGGGCAGAACAGTTAGAATGCTTCAAAAAATGGGATGAATAAATTTGCTGATTGTGGGTATTCTGTAACTAGAGGCATTCAAGTATGGAATATATGGTTATTTAGTAAAAATATTTTAGAAGAAATTGAAATGTTGGCTGCAAGAGTGGACTACATTCTATGATACTTTCTTTCCATCACTTTTGATCTAGGGAAAAAAATACTTCAGCATAAAAATGTGCACAAAAATTTTAAACCGTGAAGGTACAAAACTCCTGAGTATGTCATCAATATAAATAACCCCACTGCATACCCCAGTCCACCCCATTCACCTTAGATTCTTTGAACATTAAGACATCTTGGAAATCAGCCAGTTCTTCTTAGGTATTTTGCAGATAAAGAAAATGATACTAAATGCAATTAATTGACTTTCTCAAAATTTTACAAATTTGTGTCATAACGAAATTAGAAATTGAGTTTCATGATTCTTAACCAGCCTTTCTCAACTGGGGCTCCTGATCTAAACCACAGAATGCAGAAAAATAATTTGAAGGACTGTTTTCTCAATTTTCTCAAAGATAGTATGCAGTATCATTCTGGACACATGGGAGAGAAAGTGGGTTCATATATATCTGGGCTCCCGAATATCTAAAGTACTAGATGTTATTCTCTCCCAGAACTGTCATTGAGATGGGCCACCCCTGGCATCATGCTGCATCTCTCGTCCCACACGCTTCACACATTTTGTCAATACAAGGATCGTTTTCCCCTCAGAATTATCAGGTTGTCCATAGAATACCGTGAGCCATGGGTGTAAATACACAGTCCATGGATAGCCTTTGGGTGCTTGGGTAGAAATTGAATGAAACACACCAGTAATAGTCAGGGTTCTGCAGTTCAGTTGACACCTAAAATTAACTATCACACACACCTACAGAATTTGTAGGAAACCAAGGTGATGCCTTGACTCTTCACTGTAAACCAGCAACTTTACATCACTAGGCCTCCTGCTATCTCAGAAAAACACCACGTTTTTATCCTCAGTATACTGTTTGTTGAGCAAAATGCCCAGTTGAGCACTGTGGGGGTTAGTGCTGATGGAGTCCTCATTCTTTAAGAAAAAGCATATTCCCTAAGCACTTTTTGGGGAAGTGGGGAGGCTGGGACCAAGGCACAATCTGTGCTGCTCTCTGTTCTCTTTGTTTCTAAATTAAAACAGGCTGCTAAGGTGCGCAAGTGTGTGAATTATTATATTCCTAACATTAAACACTTGATTTAAGGCATATTCCCTTTGAAGGAAGGTATAATTTGGGAATTATTTGAAGTCTCTAAGTGGTTAGAAACTGGGTTTAGCCAGATTTCTAGCTGTAAGCAAAAGTCAGCTTCTGATAAGAAGCTGTTGTACTTTATTGATGCAAAGGAGGTAAATACCCCCTTGGGGGTTTCTCAGTTCAACAGCATCCTAGTTGTTATTTGCAAACTGCAGAGTGCAATTCTGAATATTTTTGGATACATTTACCCCATATAACTGAGTCCTCCTTGTCAAAGGAAGCTTCCAAGTAACCAGACGAAGTTTTAATGACATATTAGTTGTAACATGGATTTTGTGAGGCAGGAAAGCTTCCCTCCATTACCTATTCATATGCAATATTGAATTATAAAATAAAGCCCAGAACTGAAATAGATAGACTTTCCAACAGAGAGACATACAGCCGCATTACAAAGTCAATTTCATATATGGGATCCTGCGCTGAATCATTTAGCTATTTAGGAATGCATTTCGCAGCTAACTCATCCTGGCAGGCCCAACGGGATGCAGTTCCTCTTAAAATAAATATGGAGTCATCAAACAGGCATCTCTGTGACAATTAACTGCTGGGCTTGAAGGAACTTTTGCTTGGCTTTTCAAAGCAGCCAGAACAAAAAGAGAGACTCCATGAGTCACAAGCACAATCTACATATGGGAACAATCTTTTGCAAAAATCAATTTGGAATAAATGCATTATATTAGTTCTCTTTTTGCTCAGCACAGTTAAGAAACGAGAAGTTCCACATAACTGAATTTTCTAGGTAACTTGAAACTTACTACTTTAATAATTGAATGAGAGACAGACAGAAAGACAGAAGTATAGAGATATTCCTAAATATATTACATAGACTCCACTTTGGTTTTTTTTTGTTTTTTTAAATAGAAGCTGGGTTGTAATATAATTTTATAAGTTCTTTAGTTAACTTGATATCATCTATTTGGGAGACTCTGCAGTAGTTCCAAGGAGGGATGATATAAATCTAAACCTGGGCAAGCAGGGGCTATAGAGAAAAGGGGACAGATTTTAGATGTATTTTGGAGGTAGGATTGACAGAATGTAATGCCTGACTGCATGTGGCATTTAGGCTGAGGTGAATGCAAGTGTGACTCCCAGCTTCTGGCACAAGTAACCAGAAAGATAGTGATATGATGCACGGTGATGTTGTATGCAGAAGGAAGCGCAGGTTGTAAAGGAAAATAACAAGCATTCAATAAGATCAATAATTTAGAACTTAACAGAACTCAGAAGTAAATGAAAAAGATCCCCAAGCAAGAAAAATGACATACACAAAACTCAGACCTGAGCTACACACTGACTTTGGCTAGGCCCTCATTCAGGGCATATTGATTTTGGAGTGGCCTTCAAATGTAAGGTGTGAGATTATCTGGTTGCATGGTTTTAGTAGGTTGGAAACAGTTCATGAGTCAGGAGAGGGCTGCCTGAATCAGACACACTCACAGCAAAAGCAGTGGCTTGGAGCCGGAGTAGAAAACTGGCATGATAACGACATGAAGCAATGGGTGATGCTCATCCTAAAATCCCCTGTATTGGGTGAGGATTAAGCGAGCTATTATCCATAAGGCTCACAGTTCACCACTTCTTTTAATACTCAAAACAAACTCTGTGGTTAATATGACTACCAGCATTTAATAGATGAGCCAATGATACTTGGAGAATTCATGCCACCTACCCAAAATCACACACAGAAAGTGGCTAATTGCTATTTTGATCCATGTATACCTAACTCGAAAGGATAGGTCTCTTTTTCTCTAAGCTCTACACTGAGACCAATGACTGGAATTTAAGGATGATATAGCTATCATCTCTGTTGAAAACAAAAATTATTTTGAACAAGAGCTGTATGTTTTAAATACTTGGCATCATGAAGTAGTGAGCTCCCTGTTTCTTGAATAACAATTCAAGACAACTAACTACATCTGCTCATTACATTTTTAAATGGGATTCCTGTATTGGAAAGGAAGACAAGATAACTACATTTCTTTCAATGGCAACATTCTATGAGTTTAGAACTCAGGCTTAAATGAAATTGTGGATGGAAAAGTGCTCCAGATATTGTAAGGTGATGTTCAAACGTCAGCATTTTTATTATTTTTGCAACGTGCCTACATTGACGGACCCCATTCTACAATAAGTGAATAACCCACTCTTTAAGAATTATAACTGGATAAATTTACACTGTCCTGCTACCCTCATCTGCTTCATGCTTTCTCTTCGATTCTACCTATGTTGAAATGCATATCGCTGGAGTAATTTGTTTGGATGACTAAAATTAGGCATTTTCTCCAGAAGGTCACAATTGAAATGAACACACATGTCAGAGATGAGGATTGTAGGAGCTCAAAGGGCTTCTCTTGCTCCTTTGAATGATCATATTCACTTCGATGGAACTGTTTAACAGACTAGCTAGTGGTATAGACACATAGACAAATCATCTTTGATTGGAAGTGACAGGAAAATGTGGCAGGAAGACTTTTGCATTATCAATTTATATTTTCTCTCTGTCTTTCCCATGTCCTTTGCCCCATTCAAGCAGGCAACGGGCTCAAACAAAGAAAGGTTTGTGATAAGACTTCCTGCCTTATTATAGTCAAAAGCCTAAGCTCATTAAGAATGGTAGTGTTTGAAGTAAGAGGGATACCAAACAAAAGAAGTTTCCCTGGCTAGGAGAAAGTTGGTAGGAAAAAAATTAAATTGCATGATTCTGCATGCTAAGGATACCTGCACCCTGCTTCCTTATAACACCTGACAATGGGGCAAAAATTCAGTAAATGACGACATAGTGTCCTAGCAAGGCTACACGCAAAGGCCCAAAGCTCACCATCTTACCAAAGATCCCTTAAATAGGCTGAGACCAAGCACTTCTCAGCAAAACCAGTGCACTGGCACTTTGTAACAATTCCAGGACAGTGCCACAGCCTCAGGGAAAGTGGCGAACAGAAGCTCCAAGAAGACGTAGTTCAATTTTCCACAGGCCAAAAAGGTAGTTGGTCTAAAATCAAAAGAAATGGAAAAAATGTGTTCCCCTGAACAAGAACAGGGATAGAGATGGAGACTCACATTCACTCCAGAATCTAAAGCCCTAAGGGACAGGCAGAGAAACTGTATGGAGAGCCAAAGAGGAAAAGCCATCTCTGGTAAGGAAATCCCAAGGAAGGGACTTCCTGAAAGGATATGAGACCATGAATGACAAGCCTTAGATAAAAAATAATCCTGGGTTCAAAAGAGACCTGAGCACTGCTATAAAGGGAGTGAACCCCCCAAGGATACTACACCAAATTCATATATTTCCTGAACAGCAGCCTTACCTATGAAATTCAAATTCTTACATGTTTTCATGGCAGATGCTAATTTTGTCATCTCCCAAAAGACCAAGCAGAGCCTAATTTAGTGTGACACTTTCATGTCCAAACTCCTTGTATTTCTCAGAGTGAGCTGAGTCCAAACATCAAAATGCAATTTCAAATAAGAAAGCCTACATGAAGTTTTTGTTTTTGTTTTTGTTTTTTCCTAAGCCTTCAAACTTTTGCTAGAAAGTGTGTGGTGAAAAATGCCCTTCCTTCTAGGTATGGAAGAACTTCACACATAAAATAAACTCCAGCCATGAACTTCCCCTATGGGCAAATGAAATACGAGCTTTTCTCATTGCGATATCTGGAACCTGGCTGCATTTCTTTTCTTCCTATTGTCCAGATGTGGTGGATTATCTCTGGAGATGGGTGCCTCCAATCACCCTCCCTCCTGCATATGTAAGCTAGTTCTTCCTGTTAGGAGGTGGAGCCTATTTCAATCATTCTCATTGAATCTGGGCTGGCCCTGTAATTAATGGAATGTGCAGATGGGAGGTTGCTCTCCAAGGAAGCCAGCCTCCACATTACAAAGAACCTAAGGCTAGACTATTAAATGATGAAACATAATGTGTCAAGAAAGAGAGAGGGGGAGGGAAAGGAAAGAAGGAAAAAGAGAGAAACAAGACAGAGACCACATGGAGGAGTACTGAGGTGCCAGACAAGAGAATTAATTCCTCTTAGACTTTCCAGCCCAATCTAAATCCAACTGAATGCAGCCAAATGAGTAACCCTAGTGACACCATTTGGAGCAGAAGAACCATCCTTGCCTGAATTCCCAGCCATGAGAAACAATAAATCATTGTGGCTTTAAGGCAGTAAGTTTAAGAGTCTTTTGTTATGTAGCAACAGAAAACTGAAACAAGTCTAGACCCCACAATGTATTATTTCAACCATTCTTTCATCACAAATTCGAATCCCATGAAAGTTTTCAACTACTACATATTAAAACATGTTTCTCCTATACAATACCTGCTGGGTCCTTCTGGAGAACACCATACAACTGAAAGTGTATGTTCTCTGTCTTCAGCAGAACTTCAATTCCTTTCAATAATTCTTTTTCACAGTGGCCATTACAGATATTTACTATGCTTCCCAGTTTTCAAACCTCCTTCAAATATAAAAGGAACTTCACTTTCAACTTCGAATAATAAATAGAAGTGGGAATTTTCTCAATTTTACCAATTTTCCTGTTGGAAAAAGAACTTCTTATATCACTGGACACATGTTTCCGGAAGCTCACTATCTGATTGGATAGTATGAGAGAAAAATCTGGGAATGTGCACTTCTCTCCTTGAGATCTATCTGTCTGGAGGGGGTGCACGCTGGCTTCAGTTCAGCTGTTCTTGGCCTTGAAGGAAGGGGCCCATACTGTGAGGGGAGGTGTCCAGCTGTGCAGTCTCTATAAATAGTCTGTCTAACTCAGGGGTAGAGTATTAGCAAGTCTATTTGCTCATACCTCATAGCTGCATTCTTCAGTCATCAGTTATAAAGCTATCATTTTGCATTTCATCTCTTTGCTTCATTGTGTTTGTTATTTTTCTTTTGATTCTGAACTCAGGGAATAAGAGAGGAGAAGTTACTTAATGATTTTTTAAAACCCCAATCTTCCCTACATATTTATTTGCAAACACCACCATCCTCTTCTAAACTACAAAGAAAAAGTATTCTTTTCCTTCTTGGGGACTAATGCTTCTACCAATGAGCTGCATCCCAACACTTACCATTCCGTCATTCCCTGTTACATTTATCCTCTCTATTCTATAATTTCAAATTCTTCCTTAATACTGAATCTATCTGCCAAACAAGTCTCTCTTACATCACAAATAACCTTTCCTTCACCTTATGGTCAATTTCAATCACTGCCTTATTTCTAAGCTTTCTTTCACAGCTGGTTTCTTGAAGAGTCATCTATAACTACAATCTTCTACCCATCCCATTCCTAAGACATCTCAATACACTTTAGCTGGGCTTCTATCCCCACTGCTCCTCTAAAATTTCTCTTAGTAAATTGGGCAAATACTCGGCTGACCCCTCTTTACCTCCCATGACCACTCTACAGTGCCTAATCATGGCAGCCACTCCTTCCTTTCCTGGCTTCCATCTACCACTGTCCTTCTAAATCTTTGACCATTTATTCAACATCCTATTCATAGGCAGTATTTTCTCTTCCAGATAATGAAATAGTAACTTTTCCCAAGGAACCAACCTTGGCTCTCTTATCACTCTGCAGATTCTGGCTGGACCATGACACTAACAATTATTTGGTTTAACTGTCATTTAACTATCACTGCCTAAATCTCAATCACTGGTCGCCTAAACCTCTATCTTAAGTTCCACCCACTTAATTTATTTATTTTTAAGTACTTCATAACTTCTCTTGAAAGTTCTCTAGTAGCACAGATTCAACATTTCTTTATAAAGCATTATTTCCTCAAGCCCTCTCATCTTTGAATCTTCTGTTTACAGTAAAGAGCACCACAATCCAACTCATCCCTCAGACTAAAAATGTCAAAATTATCTTAGATGTGTCCTTCTTCCTTGCACTTCACATGATATCAGGCACTTGTGTGAAATCTTTCTTTAAGTCTTTCTCAGACATGTCCCTTCTTCTCTCTGATTCCATTGTCTTAATTGATGTTTCCACCAGTGTCCTGTACTTGGATCTTTAGCTCTGCAGACACACATCTCCCATAACCATCCTAGGCCATCACTGTACTAGGAAATCCAAATCTGATCATTCTTCCCCTGCTTAAAGTCCCTCAGTGAATTCCTCTTATCTACCAGATATAGCTAATCTCTTCAGATTTGCAAGTAAGGTCCATCATCATGTGGCTCCTCTCTCTTGCTCTAGCCACATGACTTCACTTCCAACCCTTTTTCTGTAGATTTCCTGTATCACAGGTAAGCAACATGCTTGGACTTTGTTCCCCAGTATATGCTCATTCTCTCAAACATCAGTCCTCTACCTGGAATTCACTTTCTCTTCCTTATGTTCTAGTCTACCTACCTATTCAACTTCTAATCATGCTTCCAAATTTTATACTTATGTTAGCTTTTCTCTGAATATTCTCTCAAGTTTGTCCCTACACCCTACTGATAGAGAATGGAACTCTTGATTTAGAGTAACATTCTATCGACCTCCATCATCACACTTATCAGCTGTATTATGTTCTATCACCTTGTCCATTTCCCTCTTAGAAGATAGCTTACTTTCATTTATTTGACAAATGCATATATTGGATGCCAGCTTTTTTCAGGTGCTGTTCTAAGCTCGTGGACTTAATCACAGAAAAAGCAAAGGCCTAATTCTAATGGACCCTACATTCTAGTAGGAAAAGACAAAAATAAACACAATAATTAAGTAAATTGTGTAATATGTTAAAAATAACAGGATAAAGGAAATCAAGAATGCCAAGGTCAAGGAAAAGAAAAGCAGGTTATTTCACTTTTAAACAGGGTGGTCAGTGGTCCTCAATAAGGTAATACTTAATCAAAGACTTGCAGAAGGTGAAGGTCAGTCATTCAGATACTGGGGAGTAAGGCTGTCTTGTCCAGGTGAGAGTAGGAAAAGATGATCACGGCAACTGAACAGAGGGATGGATCGTGCAGGATGTTGTAGACCTTGGCAAGGGCTTTAGCTTTGATATTGATGAAATGAGAAGCCAGGGCATGGTGGTGAGCAGAGGAGGGATGTGACCCGAGCTGTGTTATAGGAAGATCTCTCTGGCTACAGTGTGAGAACAGACCATAGGGCTCAGGGTGGGATCATGAAAACCACTTAGAAGGCCACTGCAACAATGCAGATAGGAGGAATAAAAGGAAGGTTGAAGAAAGAAGGGAAGAGAGAAAGAAAGGAAGTAGAGCAGGGGAGAGGACATGAAGGAGAAAGTAAAACAGGGTGTAAAGAGGAGACGTGATGGCATGAAAAAGAAAGAAAAAAGAACTCCCTGTTCAGACTCTGAACCATTTGCTAACCCATCAGTATGGAATTCTATCCACTTCAAACTCAGCTATGTATTCACTCTTCCTTTTCTGGGGTTAGTGGCCACTAACCTGGCTTCCTTTTGGTTAATCTGAGAGTATTTTCTGCTGGCTTGAGCTACCCACCTGTAGGCCTGTCTGCTTTTTGAACAACAAAATCAGCCCCTGGGACAAGAGCCTAAAAGAAATTAGGATAAGGCTAATGGAAATCAGGCAACTGGACTAAATATGGTGCCATGTCCTACTTCTCTCTTCAATTTCTCTTTGCCTTGTTTTCTTGTGAATCTGTGTTTGGGGAGAAATTCTATTGCTATTCACTTCAATAAAATACTTGTGTTCTCTTAGCTCAGGAGGATGCTGAGAAATAGAGTGATTCAACAGTGACTTAAGGTGGGAAGGAAGAAGCTGAAAAACAGGGTAGTACAAATATCATTGGGGAAACCAATAGGTTTTCTGCCTTGAGAAAATTATTTTAAATGAAGCCATCTTTTTAAATTATTGGAAATAACTAGGTTTAAAATTGTATATTGTACAATATTAAAAACAACCATTTTCCATGTACACTTTCTTACAACCCATCACCTTGACTTCTAGCTGCGAAAGAGTAAACTCTCCATGTCTCTTTAGGTCTTTGCCTGTTTCCCACTTTCCTCTCAGCAAGCACTTCATTGTAATGTTGTTGTGCTTAGACAAACTTTTCTAGGATATTTAATAATTGCTCTTCCTGTGTTGGAAGTTGTTATATTGATCACTTTGAAAGGTAATATTTACTTTTTGGTTTGCATCTATTTGTTCAGTGCATTTCTAATGCAGTCACAGCAATTATCAGAGCTAATTCTTGAAAGATGAGCAATCCCAGTCTTTGGCTCCTATCTATAGGTTTTCCTTCACTTTTACAAATAATGATTTATGCAAAGTCACCAAGACAGCTATTGCTTCAATGCTAGGTTTATTATCTCCAAGATGAACAGACAAGTCATTAAGCGCTCAAGGGAGGATTAGTGTAGAGAAAGATCACCACATTGTGATTTTCTGGTTACATGGTTCAATACAATGATGGTTTAAGGAAGTAAAAGCCAGTTTTAGCTCTGCAATTATGGAGCTATGTATATCATCAATAGGCCGTTATAAAAGCTTTGACTGATAGGAATTTCCTCACTATAAAAGTTCCTTCCATCACATACCCACTAAGTTAAGTCACATAGAAGAACAACTTTTAAAGAATGTGATTGATTCCTCAGCTTTTATTTTGTGATAGATTTCTTATATATGAGCTAAGGCTATAAAGTAATAAGATAGATTACTCAAGAGGCTTGTGCAATTAGCCTGATTACTTTAAAGCCACATTTTATGTTTGTGTGTATATCTTAGTGTACAGATTATGTGTTTGTGGATATGCAATTGTATCTGTTGTAATGAGGACAGAAAATAACCTTCTTATCTGTGATTTTCATATGTATGACAGTTGGTGGGACACATGGATGGGTGATTACTAAATTAATGAATAAATGAATGAACCAACATCCACATATCTACATCTAACTGCTTTTCTTGACTCTCCCCATTCCAACTTTATTTTAAACAGTGATGCAAGTGGATTATTCCCTTAACAAAAAGATTTGAAATCCGCTCATTTTCCTGAGAACAAAGCCCTGTCTTATTAATGTGATATTAGGGATCTTCTGTGCTCTACCCTCAACCTTGCCTTCCAACCGGGTTTCCTACCTTACTCCTTCACTCAAGCCCCCCACATTGGTCAAATTGGCCCACAGGCTCTCCACCAGGCCAGATGGATTTCCGCCTTTCTATCTTTGCTTACACTAGAACACATTCCTCTTCAACTAACTTTTGTCTGCTTTCCTAAAGTTTTAATGGCATATAACAATAACAATGACAAAAACTAGTAGTAGTAGCAGTACTGTACTGACTTTGTACAGTTGGTATAGTTTAGTAAAGAACATAGATTTGGAGCCAGATGCCTGGGTTTTAACATAGCTCTCACAATTCCAAATTGTGCAAAGGTAAGGCAAGTTTTCTAACCTCTCTGTACCTCAATATCCTCATCTTTCAAATGGGAATAATGATGTACTACCTCATAGGGCTGCTATGAAGAAGAAATCAATTGACACATGTAAGTAGTGCTTAGAACATAGTAAATGCTCAATAAAATTAGCTTTAGTTCCAGAGCACTTACCATATATTGGGAAGTATACTAAGTGTTTATGTTCTATTTGGTTCTCTCAACAATACCTAAGGTAAAACCAATTACTTTCTCTCCGGTTTACTGATGAGAAAACTAAGGCTCAAAGTTATTTGTCTCAGTAAGGATCAGAATTAAGTGAGCCTTCATCCGCATTTACATAGCATGAAAGTGATTGGGCTATATTTCAAATCCAGACAGCCAGATTCCAGAACCTGTCTCTGTGATCTTACTCCATCCCAAGGGCCATTAAAAATTCTGCTTATTTGTTGAGCTTTTCTTGGCCACTATGTGCTTCAGTGTTCTAGAGCATTTGTAAAGACACTTATTTGATAGTAATATCATTTGAGTGTTTATTATGTACTAAACATGTAACAAAACTGCATTAATTCTTTTAATTTGATATTTATATCTGACATTTCAAATCTCCTCTCTTATGTTGTTACTAAAATCATTTGAGTGGTATTTTAGGGGCAGGTGTTGATCTCTGTATTTCTGTGTATACCCAGTGTACAAACACAAAATATTCCTTAAACTTAATAAGTGCTTCTCAGAATCACTGCCATTGCTTGTTGTGAGTGATAATGGTAACAGCATTGACAATACTAAGTGTATTGTAAGCCTACATAATGATTTGGGGTTGAACATGGATACAGTGAAAATCATTTTGTTTGATGAATCTGCCACCAGATTAAGAGCTGAGCTTCTTGGGTTCAGACCCCTGCTTTGTTACAAGGCTCTGTGCATGACCTCAGGCTTGGTGATGGTGCAGGTGGGGGACTTAGTCGCTTCTATATACTCACTTTAATTATCTGTAAAAGTGTGTTAGCAATATTGGGCTGGCTTGCCTCACAAAGGTGTTTAGGTCCAAATAAAATAATGCATGTGAAGGAGTTCCCCAAATGTACACAATAAACCCCCGACATCTATGAGGGTTATATCTCAAGTGGAAACTTCTTAATCCCAAATTGTGAACACCACTGTAGCATATATTTTCTTCATAAAATGCATTCGATTACAACTATAAATTTTAAGTTGCTTCTTTAAAACCTTAATTAAAATTACTGGGCGTGCAACAATAAAAGGAAAACAACAAAGCTACCCCAAGCTATGATTAATGGCTGGTCCATCAGGCTCGCTCTCATACTGATCCTCACCACCTAAAGTTGCTTTAAGGACCAATATCACCAGCATCCACAGAGAAAATACGCAATCCCAGGCCCCTCCTTATGAGTTGGAATGTGAATTTTAGTAAGGTCCTTCAGTGATGTGTGTGCACAGGAACTGTGAAGTACAGCCATAAATGCTTTAATTACCCTACACATTTGCCTCCAGTGACAGCTGATTTGAATTCATACCTGAAAAAAATGAGCTATTACTACATGTCAGGGGTGTCCAAAATCTCACCCCAAACATCCAACCCTCAAATCTTAAGTCCCAGGAATCACAAAGGTTGCATTGCAGCTAATGGGCATATATATACCTAAAATATGCTGTCAGTCCCAATAACTAGGGCTGTTCAAGTATCCTGTCTACCAAAGGATGCTGCATGATAATGGAGGCCATCTTAGGTTCAAAGATAAAAAAAAATTGCACTCTCCTTGGAATAAATCATCCACTAGCACCTAGAGGCATATAAAGGAGAAGAAGCAATTAGCTCATGAATATGGGATATGTAGGTGTCTGATTTTCTTTGAAAGAAAGCTGTTTCCCTAATGAAGAAAGTCATGAAGTATCTTGGTGAGTTACTGATCTACCATGTCCACAGGGGCTCAGCTTGTGCACATCGCTGACCTCTGGGGGCATTGTTCACACCTGTGCAGTTTGGGTAAGTTAATGAAGCAAATGTACATCTTCAGTTCACTAAAATAATTCACGAACTGTTGAGACACAATTATTGTCAATAAACCCCTAATTCTCATATAATTCTGGAGCATAAAAGCTCATTACCATTTCACAAAAGCAGAAATTCTACTTTTTTCTATACATTCCACTGAGAAACAGAGCAGAGACCAAAAAATAATTTAAAATATTCTGCTTTGTACTCAATTCTCCAACTTTAACTCTTTTTTCAAAGGAATGTTTACGTGGGGTCCCAATATGTGTTTAAGGCGGTCAAGTCCACAGGAGCAATGAAATGGAGTATAGAGGCAATTAATTATCCATGTCATTTGGGATAATTTGCTTCCACCTGAATTGTAATTGAGATAATACCAGGAATGAGAGCTCCATGAAGACCTGGATTTCTGTCTGTGTTGTTTACCAAAATATCTCAAGGTCCTTGTAAGTAAGGATTTGTTTTGTTCTGTTATGCCCCCAAACTCTGAAAAGTTGGCTCACAGTAGGTACTTAATAAATATTTTCTGAATAAACAAATTCCTAAATTCCTTGAGTCCCTAATTTTCTTATGGGAAAATCTATCATCTGGAGATGTATCATAGTACCTCACAAGATTTTCAGAAGCCCAAAATGCAGACAACTAATTGATTTTTCTGTGCACTGACCATTTACAACCATCTTTTTACTTCATTGAATTTTGTGATTATTAGATCAAATATATTCTATCTATCGAGAGTTTAATATCATGAGACTACATGAAATAAGTAAAAGAATACAGATATTAAAGCTAGTCAGATCTTGATATGAATTTTAACTGACACCAACTGCAAAAACTTGAGCAAGTTAATCACCCTCTATTGTTTTAATCTTTAAGAAATAGGAACAATAATATCTTCTTTGAAAGAATGTAGAATTTCAATGCGATAAGTGAAATCACTTAGCCAAGCACTCAAACATATCAGTCATCTTTATCATTAATGCTAAAGCTATTTGTATACACACAAATACAACAGCCTGAGTGAATTTTGCTGCAAGTCAATAACCACGTGCCCCTAGTCTTAAAATATGGTGCAAGTTAGAAAGGATTAGAAGTGGGAAAAAGGCATTGAAAATTATTCAAGATAGGCAAGGAGAAAGGATCTTAATGAAAGTAGTGAGATTTGCCTCTCCACCTAAGAATCAATTAATCTAACCTTACAGGGAATTTATAAGGTCATTAGACCTAAAATATTCTAGTCCTCTGAAATACTTGCTTTGATTCTTTCTCCTTGTCCGCCTTGGCTAATTTTCACTGCCTTTTCTGCTGAACTTCATTTGTGGCATTTTGACACAGATACAGATTTGGAGGACAAATCAATTTCAGGAGGAAGGCTTTCAGATACTAAATTTTTCTACAGAATTCTACAAAATGAAGGCTATTTGCACTTGAAATAAAAATCACAAGCAGGCCTGAACTTTAACTTTCCTGGTATGCTTACTTTTAATATTATCATAACCTGGGTGAAACTGGAGATTATCTAAAGCCATCAGACTTTCAACAAAATGTGAATTCATTCACTCATTGATTGATTCACTCATCCAACAAACATTTATTAAGCATTTACTATAATATGTACCTAGTTCTATATTAAGTGATGGGGGTAAAGAGATTAAGACTCCCTGCTCTCTTCAAAAAGTTGATTAGACAACTAACCCATAACAATATACAGGGTGTATACACACACACACACACACACACACACACACACACATACATACATACACTAGAGATAAGTGTAGGTAACTGTGAAAACACAAAGGGAGATCCCCTAAACCAGAATGAGTCTTTCCCAACTGGGATTATTAGCATTTGAATGGAAATTCCTAATTCATAATACATTAAAAAAGAACAATTTTAACACCTAAAATCATCAACAAGGCAGATGTTGGTTTGAGAGGATCACTATGCAAGACATGACTCGGGGAGGTAACCAAAGGACATGGTGGAGGAAAATCCCCCAGTTAAATTACAAGCCAGAGTCTCATGGCTTTATGGAATTTATAACCCCACTTTGGGGGCTTACCAGGAACCCTGTGGAGAGAAGGGTGAGTTCCCCTCACTCTGGGACCCACATTGAACACTTGACCTTCCCCCACCATTCTGGATAGGCTAGTGGTTCCCACATTTTGTCCATATCCGTATAATTACACCAAGAACAGGGTGTTATAGTTAATGTGTTTACATAGATCCTCTTCTACCAAACTATAAACTCTTTGAGAGGAAGACAGATTTTTCTCTTACTCTTTTTTGGCCTTCCCAGTAAGCGTACATTGTAAGGATAGATGAATGTATCCATCTACATTTGGTTACCAATTCCCTGAATTCAGCCTGTGATGTATAGGATCCTCAAAAATTCTAGAACAATCTCTTCCCCAAAATTTCCCACAAATTGGTTTGTACTCCCTCTGCTGGTGAATCCAGTAAAATCCCCATGACTACTGATCTAGATTACAACATTCACCGAGGAAAAGAGAGTACTACCAAGTAGAAAAAAACAGTTTAAAATGGACGACATTTCCTGAGGGAGCATTAAACTTCATCTTTAAAAGATCATTGCTTTGTGCAAAGAAACACTATAAAAAAGAGTGAACCTTATCATCAGTTTCACTGTATTTTCACCTAGGTGTAAAGTGCAGAGATTGAGAAATCTCCTGGGCCGAGATAGGAGGATGACTAATGAACTAGAAGATTATCTGAGGTGTGTGATCCTTAATTGTACATTTCATTGCTTTTACTGTTTTCTATTACAACTTTATAGCTGGCTAATCGTGTTTTCCTAGAGCCAATGCTTGGCAGTAAGAATTTGTTTAAGGAAATAAAAAGAACCTCTCAACTTCTTTAGAAACTTTTTTCCCTTTAATAGATTTTCTCTATTCTTCCCTGAAGCAGTGATTCTTTCAAAAACAAGCACAGTAAATTTATTTCAGAAATGAATAGGGAACTTTTTAATATCTCACACTCATTTTCTCCTCACCTTCCTAAGCATTTTTCTTCCTTATAATTCAATATAAGGCAATATTATGAGTCATAAGATTGATACTAATTATTACAAGTGAAATAATTGCAAGTAATGGAGATATATTTCACTGGCAGAATATTGAGGAAATTCAAGCATTTTATATGTTATGAACAGTTATTGGCTTTGAACAGCGCAGAATTTGGTGGTTCTTCATTCCACTTAAGAAGTTCTCAGATGAGGACAGTTGAAGTACAAAAGCTCATATAGACTGAATATACTTATATGAACTTAAGTGAAAAAGAAATAAAACAAAGGATGTTAACAGTTATTTAGTGCTTACTATGTAAGAGAGATTCTCATAAATGTATCTCACGTGTATGTCCATTTATCTTCATGGAAACCCTGTAAGGTAAATACTGTGCCTTTGTTTTATTGATAAAAAAGAGAGAATAGACTTAGAGAGTCTAGGTGATTTACCTAAGTTCATCTGGCCAATAAATAACACAGTCAGGATGAGAATTCAGGTTTGTTTTTTTTTTTTTTTTGAATTCTAATGCCTTTAGATGGTGATTAAAAAATTTTGACATGAAATACTAGAGCTAGAACAAATTTTAGACATCTCCTCAGTGATAGTAATACCAAGGCCCAGAAGATCTTAAAACTTGTTGGTTGGTGTCAGATCTGGACGAGACCCACCCCAACTAATCTTTTGTTGAGAGCATAAATTACCCTTTGCTTCATGTGTCTGATATTTCAGATAAACTACTTTGAGGACTTGAATCATCTTGGTGAATGATCCAACTTTGTTTTGGTGAAAGCCAGCTGTGTGGGAGACTGAATTAAGACTTTAAATAGAATCAAGCTTGTGAGTAGAACCACCCAAATGATCTGTTTCGCTATTAAATACAGAAGTGTGATATACCCTAGCACAAGTGATTACTGCCAACCTCAAGGAAATAGTATGTCATTAAAATATTTTAAAACATACATTAAAAAATATATTCTAGTCATTGACGTCAATTTTCCTTCTGAGATGCTATTTGAAAAGTGAGCTGAACCTGCCAAGAACTTCTGAAGGAGGAATAACAATAAAATGGTTCCCTACGTATTTAAATAAAAGTATCGCCGGGCATTGCTATCTCATTTGAACCTCACAACCATTTTCCATAAGGAAAATTGAGACTCAAAGAAGTTAAGAGACTCACCCTGCAAAGCCCAACCTCTTGAGTGTAAGCCTAGGACTCTTTCTACTGCCCTTACTGCCAACTAGAAATTGCAACTGGGCATATAAGCCTCTTCCCCATCATCTCATAACTCACCTTCAGACAGGACCTTTTTAGCCTACTGCCCCTTCATCCATGCTGAGCATGGATTAAAAGCAGCAAGAGGGTGGGCATCAGGGAAGATTCCCTAGACTTTTCTTCTTCTCCCTTAGTGATGAAGCTCTCTGGGAGGAAAATTTCACCTTTAAAACTCTGAAGTACAAAGAATGTCACCACTTGCCAAGGAAAGGAGAAATAACCAAAGAAACCCAAACTCTTGTCCAGAGAAGATGAGACTTTCTCCTAAAAGTGCTGAGTTACACTATCATGCCAATTCCTTTCCCACTGTGGATGGTTGCACATATGGTGTCTTCCATTTGGGAAACACTTTCACTATCTTCTTCTGGCCTTAAATACAAATACTTATTGTTCCTTGAGATCTCAGCTCCATAGTGGCTTCTTCAGAAAAGCCTTTTCTAGTCTCCAAGTTAGGTCAAACCTCACTTCTATAAGCTCTCCTGGCTTCATATACTTCTCCTTCTTCACACTTGTCATGCTTATAATTTTACATTTCTATTTGTGTAATTTATAGATTGTCAGCCTCCACTGGATTATAGTATCCATAGGGTAGAAACTATGGTTGGCCTGCCATTATTTCTCCAGCATCTATTATAATAATACCTGGTATCTAGGATGTCTATAAATACATATTCAATGAATGAATAAATGATTCAAGAGAATATAGAAGAAAAAAAAAAGATGTGTATCCTGGGATCATATATAGAGATAATTGTGGAATTTTTAATAGTCCAATATGTTGAAACTTGCCTGAAATGATGCAATGAGATATTTTATTTGTTGCTGTTGGTGTAGTTGTTACTATTATTTTGACATACTTTGATGATTTGGGGGGCTTGTTTTGTTTTCCCCACTAGGGAGCCAGAGAGGAGATTAAGGAAGAGCTTGAGATAAGGAGAGAAGGAAATAAATAGGGAAATTATTTGATGTAATGCTTTTGCTTTCTGCTTTAATAAGTCAGTAGTTGGGTTGTCAATACAATGAAGCATTATTCGAGGAATGCATTTCTTACCATTTCCCAAGAACAAAAAAATCCAAAAGAGTAAACTTTCAATTTACTCTTAGAATCCTGTAAATAGCATATGACTTTGACCTCTGAAAGAATTTCCACAATCCAATTCAGTTTCATCATCATGCCCTGTACTCAGTTTTTAAACATTTCATTCTCCGTGCTATTGTACTACAGTTCACAACAGAAATGTTTAATTCCCCCAAACACCTGTTTCTGCTCAAGCAAAACAAAAACCATCAATACAGTTCAAGTTTGGTAAATCCTATCTACAATCCCCATTATTTTCATTGGAAAATAATAACAATTCTTGAACCTGAGAATTGAATACTCCATTTCACTTCTGCAAAGATTTTCATCAGCAAAACCCAGAGCACTCAAGTATACCATGATGAGATTAGAGTCTGCTAAAAGTATTGTATTGTTTGAGCTATCAGATAGTGCTCATTTGACAATCTCTGTATTCCAGAACCTAATGAAGTTATGGCCAGGATATCGGTAAATGAAACTCTGTAGAGAAAAACTGCATTGTCCACATCATCAGAAACACTCACATGAAAATGGTTCAATTCTGCGGCTTGGGGTAGCTAATTATTGCTGAAAAGGGGAGGGGGCTATTCAGAGAGTACAGGCAGGTGGAAAAAAATGGGCACCTGGAAAAGGCAGCATCAACAGAGATAAAAGTGCGGTAGACCACCGAGATGGAGAAACAGAAAAGCCAAAGTTGCCCTAGCATATCTCCCAGCTGTAAAATCAGCCCAGGATCAGAGGAAAAACATCATTCATTTCAATGTAATTAAATATCATTAATAAGATGCTCTGGAGAATGTGCTGCTTAAAGATATTGGAAGCCCCTGGGCATGACCTACAGGGAGGCCGTGTCTCAGAATCACGCTGGCTCTGGGCTCCCACACAGCGCTAGGAAAGTAAAAGTTGTGTGCTTAGTTAACTTTGTTCATTGACTCCGCAGGTCTTTCAGCAACAACACCACCTCCAATAAAAAAGATCAGAAAAGATGGTGCATGGCAGCCATAAAATTTATCTTCATTGAATCTATAGAAAGGATTCCATTTCCTAAAGCCAACTTGGGCAACCGGTTCTCCTTAACGAAAACCCCTATGAAAAAGTATGCGGCAGGAATGCCTTTATAAGTGGAAGAGCATCTTAGACAGGTTTCATTTCTGCGCTTAGCCTATAAAATCATGTATCATCAAGACAGCTCTGGATCACGCTGGCTTGGCGAGAGGCTTGCACATGCCTGTGAGAGGCCTTGGTGACTGTGAGGCTGCCCCTCTCACTCCATGAGTGTGAGACTCAACTATGACTCTCTGGGGCTGGGAGATGGGCACAGCATACAGGCACAGGCTGGCAGAGCAGGCAGAACCACCCTTAATGTTCAATCGTGCTCTTTCTCTCTGATTTTCTGTCTCACCCTCTCTATCCCCCTCTGTCTCTATCTATAAATACAGGAATTCAGGAAAATGAAATGTGCATCTGATGCCATTATATATACTATATTCTTCCGTCTGTCTGCAAGATCATTTCTCTCATCTCTATTCTAACACCTCACTGCCTTCACCTTCCACTTATATCCTATAGATCCTTTGAGATGCCACTAAAGTCAATTTCCCTCACTCTCCATGTCTGATTTTGTTACCCTCCCTCCGGATTCTCCTGGAACCTGTGTGCCCCTCTATGCAATCACTTGTCATGCCTAGGGTAATAATCAGCTACATCACAGCTGCTTCACTAGACTAGGAGTTCAGTAGTCTAAGGCATGTGTCTCTTTTATTGTTAGCACTGAAAACGGCGTGTAGCATCTGAGAAATAGTCAATAAATAAGGAAAGAAGGAAGGGGAAAAGAGAGAAAGGAAGAGTAGGAAGAAAGAACAAGACACCTGTTGACTTGAGAGATTTTTCACCCCCATGGGCCTCAGCTTCCTCATTTGGGCAGTGATGGTGTGGCTACTTCTGATTTTGGAGAGCGGCATTCTATTATCCTAGATTTGGAACAACCTCACTGAGACCCAGCGTCAGGCCGAAAAGAAACAATTAAAGGGAATACTTTAAATAAGAAATAGACTGTAAAAATAATCCAATCAGCAAAATGCATCTCAAAATATGTGCACAGCTCTGAGCCACTATCTTGAACAGTTGGGAAGTAGCATGTTCAGCAGTGAAAGAATCTCCAGGGACTCGGCCAATATGAACTCACAGATGTTCCTGTTGAAGTCAGGTGATAAGTTTCCTTTATAGCCATGTTTAACCAGAGTCCTCAGTTCACCTCAGGGCATAGCCCACTCAGCCCTTGCACCCTTGGCTTATAAAGAAGGAAAGAAAAGAAAGACAGAGAGAGAGATCTCCTAACACCAAGAGTACAACCCATATCTAAGTGTTCCAAGAGTTGATGACCTTTCTCTTTCTAAAAAAAAAAAAAAAAAGTCATCATTTGAAGTAACAGCACTAAAGCAAAAGATTTGCTCATTATTTTATGGTTATGGTTTCTTTTCACTTATCATTCTTCTCTCCATGCTGAAAAAGCCCTACCACCATCCCCAGGCAGTGGGTGCAGAGACTAGAAAGGGTGTGAGTTTTCTTGTCAAGGGATTTTTTTTTAATTACAGTTAGAGAGAAAGGGAGGATGTGAAAAAGAAATAAATAATTTTTCGAGTGTTGACTCCGCAGCAAAAGCTTTATATAGAGTATGTCATTAATTTTAAGCCTCACAAGATCCCTTGCAGGTACCATCAGCATTTTACATAAAGGAGAACATGGAAACAAAAGGATTTCAAATTAATTTGCTTAATTCATCCAACAAGTAAGCGACAAAACCAGAACTTGAGCCTAAGCCTTGGGTAGTGCAAAGTCACAAAACCTCCTCCTGATCTGAGTCGTACCTGCAGTACTTCCTTTGTTGCTCCAGAACTTCTCAATTGGATTTCCAACGGGTTTAAATGAGCAGAGTGATGCCCTCAGATCTCAGGGAAACCTAGTAGGGATTAGGGAAGCACGGGGCCATGCTTCTGGGCCCATGGCTTCTGCTCACAAGTAGCTTTATCTGTTTAACCTAGTGCTCCAAATAAATGTGATATTTTCATTTTCTATGTGTGCTATGATGTGAAAAGGCCTCAGAAACACTGCTGCTCTAGCCTTGTGTCACATGAACACATGTGATGTCCCAGTTACACAAAGCTACATAATATAATAAACTTAATGTATAAATAACTTACTATGATATCCTTTCATGCTTGTGTAGATTTACTTATGCTATATCCCTTACAGAGAATGCCTATCCCTTCTTCTCTACCTGGTAAATCCATAATACTTTAAGAACCATTGAAATTTGACATCAAAAGGACAAAGTCCCATGTTCTTCTTTTTTTCTCAAGCACTTTGGTACCTTGGTTAGGGTACTCATCACATTGCTCTGTAATTTACAGGTTCATACAGCTGTCTAATCCACTTAAAGCACAAGAACGTACTCGGCAGATATGTTGGATGAATGAAAGTATGGCATGTGGAGGGTAAAAACTGTATTTTAATTATTTTGTCATTATCAGAAGCTGGCTGAGGGGTAAACAAACTACTGCCCCTGGGCCAAATTTGGCCTGTGGCCTGTTTTACATAGCCAGAAAACTCAGAATGGTTTTTACATTTTTAAAGAGTTGTTTTAAAAAATTAACAAGAATATGTGACAGAGACCATATGTGGCTGGCAAAGCCTAAAATATTTACTAGATCTGGTCCTTTACAGAAAAATCTGCCAACCCTCAATAGCTAAATCAATCAATCAAGACTAATTGATTGTTTTCCTAAGCATATCATGCATCAATATTTTTTTTCCCTCAAATCTAGCTCTCTTGTTTGTTAACCTATATCACTTTCTGGCCTTGAGTAGACCATTTTTCCTACCGTTTGTCTAGTCAATGTTTCTTAATTTTATCATCGAAGTATAATGCACACAGAAAAGTGACAAAAATCATAACTGTAGAGCTCAAGGAGTCATCATTTAAGTGAGCACACCCATGTGGCTGCCACTCAGATGAAGAAATAGAAGATTGGCAGCTCATCGGAATCTCCCCATAGCCCTCCCAGCCATTACTCTCTTCCTCTTCCTTAAAGGTAACCACACCCGTGACTTCTCAACTCATACAGTAGCTTTTTTATCTTTATACAGATGGAAAATGCAGTATCACAAGCCTAAAATTGAGAAAAATCAATGTCTCACATTTTTTGCTCAATATTAGGTGTGTGATGCTTTTTCACTCGGTTATAGACAGCAGTAACCTGTTCATTTTTATTGTCGAATAGTACTCCATTGTAATTTTTTTTAAATTTATTTTACTGTTGATAGATATTTTTTTTAATTTGGGATTATTGTGAATAATGTTGTTTTAACCATTATTACGAATGCATTTTGAAGACTTTTCACACTCAGTTGAGCTGCCACATCATCACTACCTCACCACCTCACCTCCTCCATCAGTTCCTTCTCCACAGTTATGGCTCCTATAGCCATTTCAGTGTGGAGATAGGAGCATAGGTTCTCAAACAACACCACTGGGTTTCAATCCTGGACTCCTCCATTCCTATCTGTGTGATATTTAATAAATTACTTACTCTTTCTGTGCCTTCTATTTCATATCTGTAAAATCAGGATAATAGAATTGACTTGATTTTTGGAAACCTCTTAGAGCAATGTTTAGCACAGTAAGTGACATATATGTGTTTTCCCAATAATTAAATAATTATAGTGAAACAATGGCTCTGCATTTAGAAAGATACCTTCAGTTTGAACTGATCGCATGACACAAGTTGACTGTTTTCTTCTATTTGAGGGATATAAAAAAATCTAAGTCCTTACGAATTAGAAATTGGAATTAAACTCTCAAAAAAATCCCCATAGCCTCACATTTTTGATTAGAAATATTAACATATCCTTATTTCCTCTAACGTCAATACACAGTTGGAAAACCAGCAACTTATAGGTGCTCAATACAAACTTATTATGTAAATCAAACAAATACCATGTCAAAAAAATCAAAAAAATTTTATCATTGTAGAATCAAAATTAATGTTAACAAATTATCTGTTTCATTTTATCACAGTTTATTAAATTACCTGAGAAATACTCTGTAATTCAAGCTAAAAACCAACTATGCATTTATTAGGTCATGTTCTCAGTACTGTGCTAAATTCTGTGAAAGAGAACAAGAGAAATGTAATATGCTATATTTCTCCTCAAATGCTTGTAGTTCTGTTATTTATTCCTGTACTTATTGTCTGTTGAGTCCTAGGCATCTCTAAGGCAATACTTCTACATATGATCAGAGAATGTATGATGAGAACCACTCAGATATAAAAGCAGGGCTGTTTTTGTTCCCCAATCAAAACAGAATGCCTTTTTTGGAATCTCTTTCTCAGACTTGTATAAGCTGAAACAGTACCCTAGAACCTCATTTTAATTAGTCACGTGTTCTACATGGATAAAATTCAGTACTTAAATCAATTAATACAATATGTTGGTTTGGGGGCATGTTTATAAAATAAAATTTTTACTTTCATCAGAGGTTTTCCTAAGGCAATGGAAAACTCCCATTTCCCTTAAGTCTGATTCAAAGCCAGCCTATTTAACAAGAGATAGTATAGAAAATACCAGGTAAAAACAAGGAAAGGGGATGCAGGCAGTGGTGTGCTAATAAATGTTTAACAACCAGCTGTTTGAATAAAAGGGCCTAATTTCTATCATTTGCCCACATCCATGGTGTAAATACTCCCAACATTGCTGCATTCAAGTGCCCCGGGAGAAGATGTCACTGAATACAGAATTGAAAAGAGCTGATCACATCAGCTCTGTGAGCCAATACAGGCTTGTTTCCATGCACTATTGAGTGCAGAGCAATAGAACTTCCAATTTCCTTTGAAGAACTACCCATCTCCATTGCATGGTGGCCCTGACAATGAAGCTGTCCTACCCTGGTCTGGAAAAGGCGTAATCGTAAGAAACTAAGCTTGTTCAAATTGACTCTCTCTCCCAAGAATCTGAATCTTGAGTGGGGCACAAATAAAAAACAAATGTTTGGGGAAAATATTCCCAACAGTTCTTGCTATCTAGACCTAACACCCACCCCCTCCACAGGCTCCAGTCCAACTCCATAATGAAACCTGAGTCTTCCATTTTTCCCCATGGTTATATAAGAGTTCTTAAATCCTTCTAATAAATTATTTTTTTCCTTAACATGCCTAGAGTCAGTCTTTGACCTAACCTTAAGGACTAAAGCAACAGATTTGGTATTTTTTAGTTTGTGATAATGTGCATTTAAATAGCTGTTCCACAAAACTCTTCCCAAACTCATTTTGAGTCTCATGGGGTGGGGTTGCAGCATGGGGGGCGGGGGGCAGGTACTGCCATGGAAGGAATCAAATGTAATTTATTTACAAAGGCACAAGGTGACACACCTTCTTTCCCACCTTTTCTCATTAGATCAACTAATTACATTTAGTATTAAAAGAGAGCGGTTTGGGTGGTGGAGTAGTATCATATTAGGGTAAAAGCTGAGCTGCTGTAACAAAGGAACTTAAAGCGATATGGAGGCTTAAAGGGAAAAGGACTTTATTTCTCTGTCACAAAACAGTTCTGCTGTAGGCAATCTGCGTCCACGAGCTGCTTCTGCTTGGCTTGTTCATTCAAACGCTCAGGCTCCTACCGTCTTGCTGTTCCACCTTTCCTTAGGCATATTGTGTCTTCTGCATGGTTGAAGTTGGGTTTCTACCACATCCAGTTGCCAGCCAATAGAAAGGAGATGGGGAAAGGGGAGGAGGCATACTCACAATCCAAGGGCAAGAACGTTGCCACATGAAAAAGTATAATTTACTGACTGTCCACATATCTAGCTAAAACTGAGATACAATAGAAAAGACAATGAAAGCATTGTGTAGAAAATTAACCATCATCCCAACAAAGGTCTTTGAGAACCATTTGCTGTTAAAAAAAAAAAAGAGCACAGGCACAGATCATAAATGTGAAACATGTTCCAAAAGATTAAAATGGAAATAGTTCAACATTCTATACATTTTCCAGGTAGTAAGTTTACACAGATAGGTTGGCACTTCTAAACCAGAATAGGATAATATACTGACACATCTTAAATATTTGTGAAATATATCATAAGAAATTTGTTAGTAATGATCGACAAAGTATTGACAGTTGAAAATAATCTATTTTTTGAAAAAATAGGGCCAATTCAAGATTATTCCTATAGCAGTGTTCCCTAAAATTTCATTGTAGAAGTAGCACTATCAGAATTTTTTCCCTGTCTATATTATTACTGCAGCATGTCTGCATTGTTATGTACTATTGGACGTATCTTCACCATTATCTTCTTAGATCTTTTTCTTTAAATGAACTCAATTCTTAATTTGTTTATGAAGGAAACTTTATATCACTACTATAAATGGAAAGCCAGTATCACTTGGCAAAATACAAGATAAATTTAAAAATAAGAAAATATTGCCAGACAATGTGTTACATTGTAGCTAGATATTACTGCTAGCTGAGAATTCTAAGTCAGAGCTGGTCTTTGCTCTGCTCAAAAGAGAGACAGTAAGAGTTGAGGTGTTTTAAAGTACTGGCAGCAAACTGAGTCTTTCTTGTTAAAGAATCTGAAGAATTAAAAGAGAATTGAAATAGCATTAAGTGACTATATGCATCAGTGTGATTTGATTCCTGTCTATGAACTACCTAAACCCACTCTTTATAGAACCCTGCCCTATGGAAAATGCCAGTCTTACTCATTTGCACAAAGACATGCTTTTTTGAGTGGGAGATAAAGGTGTGAAGTTTCAGTTAGCATTTTGAGGAGTTTTAATAAACCTGCCAATGCCGTGGGCTTTGAACATCATCATTCATGTTTTTTCAGGTGGTAGAAGGAGATACAGTTCTAAATCCAGCTATTGTCTCAAAGTCATGAAGTGAGAAAAAAAAAAGCCCCCCAAAATGCCATCCATACACATGAATATCAAGTCTAAACCTTCTTTTCCTCTCTGGTGCTGTTTGTTTGGATGGAGTTGACTTTCTGACTTCAGAGAGCTGTTTTCCAGTACCAGATCTCTCTGACATGCTCTCTGGGATGTTTATGTCGCTCGCTGCCTCAAATCTTTTAATCAACCAGGCACTCCTCCAATGAAAGGTAGATGATTAGAATATCTGGTCTGCAAACCTAAACTATAATTATGCTGAGTATCAGACTGCCTTTGATATTCCTAAACTTATTCTGCACTCCAGGAAAACATTTTCCTTTCAGAAGCAAACAGTCACGATACATGAAAATAGTTGAGCCAGCCAGTCAGATCCTTCAAGTGGCAACCAGCTATTGCTAGAGTCATCAAGGCAACAGAGAGAAAAAAGAGTTCAACTCTCCAAAAAAACAGGGCGAGGGAACTCTGTGACTAAGGACTCCAAATGCATAGACTAGATGGGAAATTTCTTAGTATTAAAAATGCAGGTTTAACTTAAATACCTGGTTATAATAGTGAAGTACAAATTTAAACATGAACAAAATTTGTTTGACAATGAGATGCATTCATTGCAACCTAAGGAAATAGTGTTGATGGCGAGGATAAAGGAATGACACAATTTATCATATGCATTCTCTGTTCTAGTCTTTGTGCTGCATACATTATAAAGATTAGCTCATTTATTTTCTCCCAACTCTGAAAACTTGTAAAAGAAGAAGAAGATGTCTTACTAAATCTTTACTCCCTAGTAGTAAGCCAATGGGACATTCAGGATCACCATACTTTACAGGTTTCAGGGACCATTCCCATTTCAAACATCTATCATTTTCCGCCTAAACCATTTACTCTCAACTTGAAGGTAAGGAAGACACAGTGATGGAGGTCACCTATGAGCTATGACACACTCCTCCTCATTTCCAAGATGTCGATGTCCCCAAGTGTTCCTCTCCCCCACCTTTGAGAATCATTGCCTTAGTAGATTGCTGTTACTAAGGTCATTTGAAATATTCCTCAAGTAAGTTTTACAGGTAAGCTGAGAACGATTTCAGTAGCTGAGTCAGTGAAGCTCTAGTATTTCAGAGCCCCGGCTACATATTGGAGACTGAGCCTCACATTCAGAAATGGTAGAGAAACCTCTGTCAGACCATTTGCCTGATACACCCACCGCATTTCCTGAGTAGAGCCTAAGCCCCCAAATTTTACGTGCCTCTCCAGTGTATCTAAAGTAATTTTATTAGTGCCCCAGTACATGTTCTTGAGGACATCTTGACAGGTCTTCCACCTTTAGAATTCTATGATTCCATAATACAATCAGTATAGAAACTGTCATTAATATCTGTCAGGTAACAGAACCCAAATTTAAAAGAATCCTATTATAACCTTTATACTACTTCTCAAATGAGAAGGAATAACCTTCTAGGGAATTATTTTCAGCTGCAAATTTTTAGCCAACATAAACTAGGCTCAAAACCAGAGCAGTTGTATAAAGATCCTTAATTTACATTTAGAAAAATGTATTTAAATCTCCTCACACATGTGTATGTATTTATTGTTGTATAACTAAATTGCCTGATAACAGAAGGCTTAAAGAATGCTAGCAGTGGGGAAGAGTTGTAAGTGGGAAAATGTTGCATTAGTCTGGTTCTTTAATTACAAGCTGTTTGCACTGTGTATTGCATATCAGCGTATTTTTGTTTGTGTATATACAGGTTGATCCTGGATATTTGCAAATAAACTCGTGAATAGGAATAATAGAGACGGTTTCATTTTTTCTCCTAAAGGGAGTCCTGTGATTGGATTCTTTTCCTAAAATCACAGAGACATAACATTTCAGGGTTAGAGAGAAGGTTATGCAGACCAATTACTCACTCAATTATTGAATCTTTCCTACAATATGCTTGATAAATAGTCACTTAACCCCCATCTGAGTTCCTTGAGTCAAAGGGAATTTCTGGAACAGTCTATTCATTTACAGCAGATGACTAATGTTTTAGCTCTACATATCGCATTCCTTCTTCTTCTGAAGGAGGCACCTTGGTTTTCCTTTGGGGAATTGTACTTCCCCATTGTGTACTATCTTAATGGGACCATTAGTCTAGGTGTCTCCTTCTCTGTTAGCCAAGGAGCACTCACATGATCCTTGCTATGATGATCTAAATTTATCTCCAAGAGATTTAAATTCTGAGTATAAGGAGGTAAGAAAGAAAAACAGTTGGAACAAATTTATCCCAATGGCAGTACCTGGAAGATCCTAATTTCCCAAAAGACCAGAGTCTTTAACTTTGAGATCTATGAACACTCAATGCTTTCATAAATTCTATCTTTGCCTAAAATTAGGCAAAGTCAATTTACAGTAATTGCAATCAAAAAGTTCTATCTGATACCCCACAGATCTTATATTTATCCATCTGGGAAAATGTAGACAGACATGATCCCTCTTTATTATTGTAGTCCTTCATATGTGTGAAAATTTAGCACATTCTTCTTTAAAATTATTCTTCGTTTTCTCTTATGACTTTTTAAGAGACCGGCACACCTTTCACAGTTGCCGCTATATGTCGAGAGGTTCCTTTTCCTCCCTCATTGTCAGGTGTTTTTGAAAATACAATCATGCACCGTATGATGTTTCAGTTCACTATGTACTGCATATAAGATGGTGTCCCCATAAGATTATAATTTTTTTACTGTACCTTTTATTTTTACTATACCTTCTTCATGTTTATGTATGTTTCTCATTGTGTTACAATTGCCTATATTACTGAGTACAGTAACATGCTGTGCAGGTTTGTAACTTACGAGCAATAGCTATACCATACAGCCTAGATCTATAGTAAACCATCTAGGTTTGTGTAAGTTCATTCTATGACAGTCACACATTGATAAAATTGCCTAATGATTCTTTTCTCAGAATATATCCCTGTCATTAAGCAAGGCATGACTATATCTGAAATATAAGATAGTACATGCATGTTCAATTTTTATTTTAGCACTTTTGTATAATGGTTTGCAAAGTTTGTGCAGAAAGAACTGTAAAAATATATATACAATAACCAATAAGTTGACATACGGTGAATAGAAGCTGGAATTCCCCTGTCACAAAATCTAACTCTTCTTCACATTCTTTCCTTCTCTCTTGGTAACCAAGGAATCTCAAGTCTTCTTGATTTGGCTTATATTAATACTTTAACTTGTGTTGCCTGTGATGTGGTATTTCTGGCTCCCAACATCCTTGAGGCATCAGTTTTTGGCATTACTTTTTGAGATCCACAAGAACTGCTTCCATTTCTGGCATAAATTCAGTTATGTGTCTGGCTGCCTGAAGTCTTTTGAAACTATAAGAATATATTCTGACAGAAAGGAAGAAAATTCATAATTCCTTTCTTTGCATGACACAATTGTTCTCTCCTTTTGCCTATAGCTCTCTTGTTCTTGTTTTGGGGACAAAGTAGAAAGTCACCATGGCTTCCCTTGGAGTGTCTCTTCCCAGTCACTCTGTAGACCCTTCCTGTGGCTCTTCCCATGAGGCAATGAGCCCTGCCCCACCAGTAGGAAGACACCTGCTACTAGTCAACTTGCTAACTGTGGCATGACCTGGTTCCAGATGGGTTTCAACATGATTTCAGGTACTTTCACCTTTCTTCTTGATGTCTAAATGAGCCTCAGCTAGTCTGTTCGACTTAATTCTATGAATACGAACTGAGCACCTACTGACTTCCAGCCTCTGTGAGTACAAAATCTAATCAGACATGGACCCTACCCTTCAGGGCAAATGGCCACATAAGCAACGTGGCAATTAAAAGTGTTGAATATACTAGTAAAATTGAGCCAGCACAAGATGGCAGTGGTTAAGTTTGCCCGGTGAGCATGGAGTCAGGAAAGGTGTTATGAGGTGACCTTGAGCTGGCTTGGAAAGAGGACTAGGGATATAACAGGCAGACACAGGTGCATTCCAGGCACTTAAAAGTTAATGTGTCACTCCAGGTGTGCAGGCAAAGGGGAATGATCCCTTTCTTCTACCCTCTGTAATTGCGCCCTATGGTCTTATTCATCATTTTGGCAGCCACAACACACAGCTGACTCACAGAGAGCTAAAACTACTATGTTTCTTGCATTGTTTTGCCACATTGACCCTCATCATTCATGCCAGTGAAACATTATTCTTTATCAAGAAAACAAAAGCAAGCCCTCAGCTTTTTCATCTCTCCCTTGGTCCTGGAGAACACAGCACTCAGCCTTGTCTCTTCTGCACCCAGCGTGGGAGCCCTCCATTTCCATCAACTTTCCCTCCCCTCTCCCTCACACCTCTTCCTGCAATGGTGTGCTTCAAGCTTTGCAGGAGGCAGAAATCATCTTTTGACAAGTTTCACAGAGGGTTAGACTCTGTTTCTTCCCAGCTGTTGTCCAGTGTTCTCTGAAACCAATCAAAGGAAAAGAAACTAAAAACATGTTTGTGAAAATCAAATTAAAGCCGAGCTCTGATGGAGTCGCAGCTATCTACGCCCATATGGGCTGCCTGCCAAGAATGTTTTTAATATAATAATCGCTCATCCATAGACCCATAATAATTGATATTTGCAATTCGATAATGCTTCTTAACAATTTTTTATTTGTTTCCAATCTCCCGGCTTCCCTCCTCACCTCATCCGCCCAACAACCCCCTGTGTCAGCACATTTATGGCTCTTAATGACCCTCTCAGCAGCTACTGATCAAAGTCAAATTTTAATTACAATTCTAATTTTGGAAGTTTGCTTCCTTTTAATCTGAACTTTTAGAAGGGAGTCAAATGTGTGCTTGCAACTGCTCACAGGAAACATATTGAGCTCTAGGCCTATTTAATTGGTTGAGTTCAACTGGTTTGGAGCTTCCTGATTCCTAACAGCTCGTGTCTATTGGGTGATTACACCTGTGGAATGTAAAGCATGTTGCTAACAACTGTAGTCTGGCCTGGGAGACAGAGTCAAAGTCAGATGTGATTATGTGACCATAGAACTTTGCTCTCAACGTTTTCTAATGGCTACTTTTTCTCCAATACTCTACACTTCCCACAGTTTGGTCTGACCCCACTTCAAGTGTTCTCCAGACTTTTGCGATAATCCTATTATCTCTGCAAGACTATTTTACTTCAGCCTTCGGAAATCCTACCCATTCTTACAAGACCAACTCAAAAACTCCATCTTCTGTGCAACCTTTCCTGATCTTTTCAGATAAAAATGAAATCTTTCAGAAATTTCACAGCACTTACTATCATCAGCATTAATATCAAATAGTAATCATAATAATAGCTAGCATTCCTTAAGTGCACATTACGTTGGTGCATAGGAAACACTGTCTTACTTTATCTTCCGACAATCGTATTGTGTACTCCTATTATCCCAATTTTATAAATAAGGAAACAGTCTTAGGTTAAAATGTGTTCAGAGTCAAGTCATTATTTTGTGGTAGAGTGAGAATTTGAACACTGGGTCTATCACAGCAAACCACAAGATTTGTATTCCTCCTACACACACAAAAATAATCTCAATTAGATTGTAAGCCTGTTCAAGAAAGAAACTATAGCTCATACTTCTTTGAGTTTCC
>NW_012154951.1:2076268-2078217 GCF_000956105.1 Propithecus coquereli | reverse complement strand
GTGGAGACATTTAATTTAGGAAAAGCAAGTAAGTCTTAGGGAACTCAGCTGAGGCACAGACACCCACGCTGCAGCTCTAATCAGCTTTATTAGTAACGAAGCTGATCCTTTGCTCCCCGTTTGTATAACTACTACATGGACTCAGTTGGCTCAAAACTTAGGAAGGAAAATATGGGGTGTTATTTGTTAGCCACTCAGAGAGTCACTCCTTGCTGATTTTCTTCTGCACTGTCCACCAAGACCACTCCACACCTCTTCTTGTTTCCTCAGCTCTGCCACCCTCTCCATCATGCTGCCGGTATGCAATTCTTTTAGGCCATTCCAAATGCTGGGAAGCTGCGACCAACCATATGGGCTCTCTTCTTCCAAAGAGAGTCAATGGCATGTCACAAATGCGGCTCTGAGGCAGTTTTCATTCTGCTTTGAGTTACGGTTATTTGGGTGTTTGTTTGATCTGCCCAGCTAAACTTTACCCTCACATCACTGCACCTTTATCCTCCAACTTCCTCCCCTCCCCCACACTACTGAACTTGGAGCTTTGCAGGAACTGGAACATAGTCTTCTCTGCAGTTCCTGTGATACCTTTTGGGATGCCAGGTATCCAACCTGACAAGAGGGAGTACATTGGGAATAGATGTCTTCATTTCATTGAGAATCTTCATTCCAACGTTCATTTGTCCAGCTTTACCAACTTCGAGGCGCAAATACAATCACAACCCCAATTAACTCTGAAAATATTCCTATGCCTATATTGGCAGTAAGTCTGGGTTCTCCTCTACCACAGTGTTCAGTTCAGAGGGATGAATTCACCTAAAGGGGACAGTTCTGCCTCCAAATGGCAGCAAGAGAAGGAAAATTAGAAGGCCTGGCCCGTGGTCACACTGCAGCATCTGGGCTGCGATGATCCCTGTCACTCGTCCATCCTCTTCCCTTATGGAAAATTTGATCCTTTGGGGCATTTCTGGGTTCATTCCTATCAGTCAATGGGACCATCTCAATCCATCAAGGAGATTCTAGTTGCATCCTGTTCTTCAAGGAGACACCTTGGCATCTATGCAAATTTGCCTGTCCCCATACTTATCAACTCCACCTTCCAAGTGGCTACTGCGGAGGCAGCTTGGATCAGGGCTCCAAATGTTCATACGTGTACAGTTCCACATTCATACGTGTACACTCATCTTGCAATCACAAAACTGAGTGAATCTTCCCTGAAAACGGAATGATGCTCTAAATTCACTATCTGAGTCCACCTAACAAAGCAACTGACGGCTTCTAAAATATAGCTAAAATACAAAGTAAAATAAAATAAATTCGACCTCACTAGACACTTCACTTAAATATCATATGCCCTGAAAATATGTGTGTATGTGTCTGTTTATTTGTTTGCCAACACAGAGCTTAGAATTTTTTTGTAATATAAATGCTTTTAAGAAGAACATAGACACTCCAGTTTTCCACAGGATCCACTGAAATAGGGAAGCTTCACATACTAGCTTTTCTGTCTGGCCTCTGTAAGCATTTGAGTTTGAGCACTCTGCATTATAGGCCCACATAATTAGGTACATCCCTGGGGGTGTGAGGGTAAAATACACACACACACATACACA
Source organism: Propithecus coquereli (assembly GCF_000956105.1). Taxonomy (NCBI): domain Eukaryota; kingdom Metazoa; phylum Chordata; class Mammalia; order Primates; family Indriidae; genus Propithecus; species Propithecus coquereli. The sequence continues at coordinate 2,076,610 of NW_012154951.1, read as the reverse complement.
CACATACACACACAGAGACACACACACACACACACACACACACGAGGCCACATGATCTGAGAGAAAGCATAACCTTGGCAATATTTATACATTTCTGTTATTGATCCTGGAGCTCTTTTTAGCAGGTTGTCCTCTGAATAACCACAGGTAGAGGAATGTAAATTTGAGGCTTATATGCAGAAGAAGAGAAGACAACATCACAGTCACCAATAGGACTGAGGCTTTTCCCAGTCACGCATGATACTCTGATGGTCAGAATGTCTGTTGGATTGTTAAAACATCTATTCCATGGGATGTATTAAAGTAGATTGGTCATTGTCCTATATGGGGGAGCTTCAGGGA
>NW_012154951.1:2074377-2076218 GCF_000956105.1 Propithecus coquereli | reverse complement strand
AAAACTTTTAATGGAAAGAGAAAAATACAGATATACATCAACAGTATCATTATTAACCAACATTTATTAATTGCCTAATATGTGAGAAGTACCATGCTCGGTGCTATAGAGGACATGAAGATGAAAATAATTGTCATCGTCATCAAAATAGCTAACTCTGCAGTTGAGAGGTGCAATGGAAAACAAGAACTTGCATTCACTAATCCTGAGTGCCTTCTGCTAAAGTTAAATAATGGTAATAGCAGAGCTTTTGTTCTAGAGACCATTTGGATGAATAAGTATGTGCAAATTTTGAGTAAGAGCTGGAACGAGAACTCAATTTTTACGCATAACAGAGGGAGAACTCCAGATAGACTGGAATAAGAAGAAGGCAAGAACAATAAGCTGTCAGCAACAACAGATTAAAAGGAAAAAAATATAAAACATATGCCATGAATTTTAAATTGTCTGCTGGAGGTACAAGGTATAAAGCCCTCCTCTATGACATCTTCAGTAAAGTCTACCTTGCTCACTCTTAACTTTACGTAAATGGACTTTTCCAGGAAATAAAAATATGCTTAATTTTACATCTGTGTCAATCTCAACCCACCCCTTAATATACAGATGTTTACATTTGTTCTCTTCTCCCTGGCTTTGGCCTTTTGGTTCTTTGTCCAAGTCTAGTACCCTGACCCTGGACTCAATTGTTTTGTTGAATTTCCCTTCTAACTTCTTGGACTCTGTACTGGATTGAACAGTACCTTCCAAAAATTCATGTCTACCCAGAATTCATAATGTGACCTTTCTTGGCAATACAATTTTGCAGATGTAATCAAATAAAGATGAGATCATACAAGAGTAGGGTGGACTATAATCCAATGACTGGTGTCCTTACAAAAAGAGGGAAATTTGGACAATTCAGGGAGAAACTCCATGTGATGGTACACACAAAGATTGGAGTGATGTGTCTACAAGCAAAGAAATACCAAGATTGCCAGCAACTAGCAAAAGCAAGGAGAGAGGCATATAACAGATTCTCCCTCAGAGTCTCCAGAGGAAACCAAGCCTACAAACACCTTGATTTCAGACCTCTGGCATTTAGGACTATGAAAGAATAAGTTCCTGTTGTTTTAAGATGCTCAGTTTGTAGTAACCTGTTATAGCAACCCCAGGAAATTAATACAGATCCCTGTTTTATTTTACTCAGAATCTGGCATCCCTCAGTATTCATGAGACAATCTTCCTCTGCCCCAGGCCTCAAAGCCCAATTCTAGCCAGACCTGTGACAGGAAGTAAGAGGATTTGGGGGAGGTCCCGATAGAACACATTCAGTTTTTACTAAGAGCTTGAGAAGGAAACTAATATGGCATATTTTTCCCATCACAACCCCTGCTAATTCTTTATGTAATGACATTAATAGCACAGGACTCCAGAGATTTAGGGGTCTTGAGTCATAGAACCACTACAGAAACCCAATAGTCCAGTCATGTTGACAGACAGTAAATACAACATGGCAAACTTCATTTATACTGGAAAACACAAATGACAGGATTGTCACTGTCCACAAACTCTTAGACATGTCCACTCCATACACTGCAGACAGACAGTAAATACACACTTGCCTGGAGTTAGGGTGTGTTCTGCCACATGGACATTTCTTTAAAATGACCTGGTTCAGCAATTACTGTATGAGCTGTGCTCAAAATGAATGCTATGCTGCTCTGATGAATCACTCTTCATTCATTCATTCAACAAATATCTATTGAATGTATATTATGGGCCATTGTATTTCAGGCTTATTTAAATTTTTTTAAAAAAAGACATGGGACTCAAGACTGGTTAAGGAGAAAGAGACATGAACA
>NW_012154951.1:2059462-2062153 GCF_000956105.1 Propithecus coquereli | reverse complement strand
GAAAAATGAAACTTATTAGCTGTGGAAAAACACCCAAAAGAATTGAAAACAGGTATTCAAATAAATGTTAACAAATTTTCATTGCAACACTATTCACAATAGCCAAAAGGTAGAAATAACACAAATGTCCATCAGTGGATGAATGGATAAACAAAATTTGGTATATCCATATAATGGAATATTATTCAATGATAAAAAGGGACAGAATACTGATATATGCTACAATAGGGATGAACCTGGAAAACATTATACTTAGTGAAAGAAGCCAGATACAAAACACCACATATTGCATGATTCCGTTTATGTGAATTTCTTTAATAAGTGAATCCGTAAAGAAAGAAGGTAGATTAGTGGTTATCAAGGGGGAGGGAGAAATAAGGAGTAACTGCTGGATAACTGTGGACCTCACTCATCCACTTCAGCCTTTTCTTACCCTAAGGCACCAGGCAGCTATTCTAAATGATTCGAGTTGGGTGTTTACACAATGAAACTTATCTTCTTCAGATGTTTAAAGGTCCACTCCAGCCCAGTTAGCCCAATGTGATTAAATTATCAAATTATTTTGATCATGACACTGAGCAGGGCCATCAGTTCTTCAAGCAATACCTCCACTCCTTCCTGCCCAGCAAAGTCACCACCATAATCAGCCTGAACCAGGACATCAGGACTAATCTGATCTTACTCTACTTCCATATTTATGTCCATCAGCACCAGATGCTCTACATCCCAGGTCACCCCTTATCACCCTAAAATTCTATACATCCTCTAATCTGACATTGTCTTCCACTACTTGCCACAAGCCTTCTAGGGATCATGGTCCTTCTTCAGCAACACCCCCATCATTATCCTCATTCTTTTCTGCTTCTCTGACTCTGCTAACTGAATCCTTGCTCTATGCTGATGACACGAAGACATTGTACCCTCCATGGCTTCTTAAAGTGGTGACCCCTGTCTCTCCCAGACCTCTTATACCACTGAACGTAAAGGCATGTGTCCTCTTTGTACCTCCTAGCCATTTCTAGATTATTGTCCCTTCCTCTCACTGACATCCTCAGCTTCAAATTTAATTTCATCAGGCTATGCTACTGCTACTACGACCCTCCTTCGTAATCTGATCCTTGGTCATTTCTCCTCATTTCTTGACAATTGTGATACTAGAATCATGATCAGGCTCCCGTATTAGTCTTGCCCTGATTCTTGGCAACTTTCAAGATCCACATAGACAGTTCTTTTATTACTCTTGCCTGTTGGTCAGAGATTTCTTGACCTTCCCTTTTCATGGTGTTAGCCACCCAATTATCAAGACATTTCCTGGACTTTGTCATTGCCATAATCTTCATTTCAAGCATTCTCTCCTCATCTAACACCTCCTCTTTGTACAGCTTACTTGTGTCATGACTTAAACAACTAATGTACTATTGGTAACTAGCATTCACTCTTTCTTGCTGTTATTTCCCACCATACTCAACTTAGACTCCATGCTTCTTTGCAAAGAGGCTCAAGTTCCTTTCCCTCTTTTCCTCCATCATGATCCCCTGACCAAACCTCAAACATGAATAAATTTAATTCTCCACTTTCCTTGTGCCTGCACCAGGGTAATTGAACTTAGCTGGAGAAAAACATACACACCTGCTCATTCATGTCACTTTACAATCATTACCACAGCTCTCAAGAGAGTGCTTAAAGCTGCCTGACAATCCTACTACAAGTCCCAATTCTGTTTACTCCATGATTCTAGGTGACAATTTTATACTTTCCCTGTAAAATTCCAACACCTCTGCCTCCTTCTTACCTGCCACCATGATGTCACTTCCAAGTGCACTGAGAAAACAGAAGCAATCAGAAGAGAAGTTCCTTATGCTCCCACCACCACATTTACCCCTCCTCACTCCTCCTTTCTTCTTATTCCCGTTTCTTACTAACATTTACCCCACCCTGAACCTATTATTTATGTACTTATTTCTTTACTGGTTTACCACCCATTCTCCCCTGTAGAATCTAATTCCCAAGATAGCAGAGATTTGTCTTTGTTCTCTGCTATATGCTGAGCATCAGAACAGTGCCTGGCACATCAAAACATTCAATGGATATTTGCTGATTATGCTGACAACTGATTCTCTTATGATTCTTTCATCCTTCTACTTTTCATTACTACAGATCTCACCTGCAATTCCTGAGACTGAGTGAATGTGGCTCTATTTTGGATGACTCTCTTACTCCTTTCCTTAGATCCTAGGAATCCAGTAGTACCTCCAGCTTCTCTAAGATCAGCTCATCTCCTTGGAAAAAGACTTAAGACCACTCCATGAAAGTCTCTCTTGTAGCCACATGGATTCATAGGACATATTCACTCCTCTCTTTCCCTGGCAAACTCTTAAGGGCTTGCTGCCGAATGTGGCAAACTTGCCTTGGTTCAGTTGAGCATCCAGCCCACCAGCCAGCCCGTCCATGCTGGACATTGACAGAAAACCCGAGTCTCCAGTCTTATAATAATAACAAACAATTTTGCATTTAGTATGTGCCAGCAGCATTTGATGTGCTTTACATATATTAATTTCTTTAATTTCCCAAAAACCATTAGAGGTAGATACTATTATTTCCACCTTATAGATGGGGAAATGAGGTGCCTCCTTTGTATAAAGTCCTGCCTGATGGGTTCTAACTCCACACTGTGGGATGCAGTTTCTATTA
>NW_012154951.1:2057967-2059412 GCF_000956105.1 Propithecus coquereli | reverse complement strand
GTTATATCCATACATCTCTCTATTGATGAGAGCATTTCTGTGTGTGCGCGTGTGTGTGTGTGTCTGCACGCACTATGTATGTAGGTGCTGAGTATATCTAATACACAGTATTTGCTCTCAAGAATTATGAATTTCTACTAGGATATATAAGACCTGAATGGATAAAAAAACAAAGCTAGGGAGGCCGGACAGTCAATAGTGCTAGTAGCTAATATCTACCACTCTAGCTTATTACGTCATGCATTTTCCAAGCGTGTCACAGGAAGTATTTCATTTATTCCTCACATCAATTTCTTGAGAGAGTGAATAGTATTATCTTTATCTGTACACCAAGCAAATGACTTAAAATAATGTGAGTCCTAAGGGGCAGTGCCAGGATTCAAACTCACTTAGCCCAATACTAGCACTCCATTACTACTCTAAACAAGCTCCAGGTTATCAAGAGATGCCGAGGAAAGGCAATGACATCAGTGAGAAGTTTATTCAACATGGAGCTCCTCCTTCCGTATGCCAGGCATTGCTTGGGATGCAAACAACGACATAAGAAAATAAGCAAATAAATTTAGAAAGGTAGGAAGGAAAACTGCCCACCAGAGTGGTCAGAAAGTATACTGTCATGATAGAAGTCATCACTTGGGCTGAGCCAAAGGTTTTATGTTGGGAACAAAAGGAGATCAATGTTTTAATATTTTAAATACCTACAGACAAGGAAATTAGAGCAATAGTCCACACAAGGCACTGAAATATCTCACTGTCAGTGACTTAGCCCCCTGTCTCTTGCAAATCACTTGTAGGCCAATTAAGCTCTTCTTCTTTTTCCTTCCCTTACTGAAGGCCTAAGTGATGACTGATATTTTAAATCTTCTAACATTTTCTTTTCATTTTCCCCTTTTCTTTTAAAAAATAGAGGAGAAGCAAGAATCTATGAGACTCTGCCAAATTTGGTGAGAGGTAAAAGGCAGTAACACAAACCAGAAATGGTATTTCAAGGATGGCTCTGCTAGAAGGGAATCATTTGCAGGACGTGTGGTCACTGGTGAGAGAAGGGCTGCAAATTCACCCAGGATAGAAACTCTTAGACAAGAGATGTGATCATGCTTCTAATCCTGACCCAAGCGCTCTTTGCTTTCTCAGACCACAGTGAGCCAAGTTGAAGTATTGTCCACTTATTTTCAAGAGTAAAGAATGGTCTTCATTTCACACCTTCACTCTGTGGAGAAAAAAAAAAAAAAGCATGAGTCTATAATATCCTTTTATGGAAGAAAGTCAGTTTTCTGGATAAATAGACTGTATCCATTACAAATAAAAAACATCATTTACAAAACGTTGACTTCTGGTGGATACCTACCATGGTAGTCAGTGCTCTATGATCATTTTTAAATTCACCCTCTACAACAATCCTATGAGGTAGGGTCTTTTGTGTACCTCATTATACAGATGGGAAA
>NW_012154951.1:2056293-2057381 GCF_000956105.1 Propithecus coquereli | reverse complement strand
TTAGAATCATCTGGGGAGATTTTTAAAAATACTCATTCCTATGCTCAACCCCCAGAGGTTATAATTTATAATTTTTCTGAGCTTGACCTTAGCATGAAATTTTTTAGGCTCTTGGCTGATTATGAGGTACAGCCAGGGTTGAGAACCCCTTCTGGAGAGGGAAAAGAATTGGTTTTGGAGTCAGGGAGATGGGGTAGATTATTGACTTATCTCTAACATAACATAAGCTAATTACATGAACTCTCAGAGCCCCTATTTCATGAGCTTATATATTCGGGGGGATTTGTGTGTGCGTCTGACTGTGTGAGTGTTTGTATGTTATTGTTCATTTATTTCCTTTTTGTTTTTATAATAGTTTCAAGTGCCTTGAAGAAATGCACGTAGTTTAGCAAAAACCTTTGGAAAAGAAAAATGAAGCTGTAGTAGAATATTCCTCAGTGGTTGTCATACAGATCTCTCTCCACTTTCTGGGACTTCTTAGCAACAGGTATAAGTAAAGAGGGACACAAAACTAATTGCACAGTCTACAGCTTCCACAAGCTCCCAACTGCTTGGAGAATCACTACCAAGATGGTTTTGTCATGAGAGTCTTGTCCTGAGAGTCCTCCAAAGAGGACACTGTGATGTGATAAACAAAATCCTCAACACCACAGCAAAACCAATCTACAGGGCTGAGCTCTCAGTTTCCTGTATCTACAAAGTGGAAAAGATGACAGAGACTGCTAATAGCTGCCTAAAAACCACTCCCACCTTCTTCCTTAATAACAGAACCCTGCTTTTATTGGGGGCAACAATGTACCTAGGTAAGAAGAAGAAGAAGGAAGAAGAAGAGGAGAAAGAAGAGGAGGGTGGGGAAGAAGAATAGGAAGATGAGGAAGAGAAACCCTCTATCTTCTCCATTTGCAAGTAATGGGATGTGAGTAGAAGTCTTTAAAGAAAAGCTTTTCAAGGAAACCTCTTTAAAGGGTGCTACCCCAGGTAGGGAAATGTGCTCTTTTGTTCTTTTTCCTTTCCCATTTATAAGAAGGGTGTGGTAGCTGGAGCTGAAACAACCACCTTAGGACCACAAGCAAAAGCAGAAGGAATTG
>NW_012154951.1:2032348-2044184 GCF_000956105.1 Propithecus coquereli | reverse complement strand
AAGAGCATACAGATGATTTTGTTACATGGATACCTTTTATATAGTGCTTAAATTGGGGCTTTTAGTGTGTCCATCACCAGAATAGTGCTCCTTGTACCCAATAGGTAAGTATTTACCCTTCACCCCCTCCCATTTTGCTCTCTTCTTGATTTCCAACGTCCTTACATCTCTTTTGATGGGGATGATGCCTGGGTGTGCCCATCGTCTAGTTAGCAATTATTAGAAAGTACATGTGGTGACTGTTTTTCCATTCCTGAGATACTTCACCTAGGATAATGGTCTCCAGTTCCATCCAAGTTGTTACAAAATACATTATTTCATTACTTTTCATGTCTAAGTAGTACTCCATGGTGTGAAGTTAATTTTGTTAATCTATTCATGGATTGATGTGCACTTAGGTTGATTCCACATTTTTGCAATTGTGAATTGTGCTGCGATAAACATTCAAGTGCAAGTGTCTTTTTTATAAAATGACTTCTTTTTCTTTGGGTAGATACCAATTAGTGGGATAGCTGGATTGAATGGTAAGTCTACATTTATTTCTTTGAGGAATGTCCATACTGTTTTCCATTCAGGGTACACTAACCTGCAGTCCTACGAACAGTATATAGGTGTTCCTTTTTCTCTGCATCCACACCAGTATCTATTGCTTTTTGGCTTTTTAATAATGGCCATTCTGACAGAGATAAGGTAATATCTCATTGTGGTTTCAATTTGCATTTCTTTGATGATTAGTGATGCTGAATACTTTTTTTTCATATGCTTGTTTACTGATCATTTGTCTATCTTCTTTTAAAAAACTTCTGTTCATGTCTTCTACGTACTTTTTAATGGGATTGTTTGTTTTTTTATTGCTGATTTGTTTGAGTTCTTTATAGATTCTGGATATTAGTCCTTTGTTGGATGTATAGACTGTGAATAATTCTCCCATTCTGTAGATTGTCTATTTACTCTGATGATTATTTCTGATGCTACACAAAATATTTGTAATTTAGTTGAGTCCCATTTATTTATTTTGTAGTTGCTGTATTTACCTTTGGGGTCTTAATCATACATTCTTTGCCTAGGCCAACATCTAGAAGAGATTTTCCTATGTTTTCTTCTAGAATTTTTATGGTTTCATGCCTTACATGTAAGTCTTTTATCCATCTTTTGTATATGGTAAGAGATAGGACATTCCCTTTTCATTCTTTTGCATGTGGCTATGCAGTTTTCCCAGCACCATTTATTGAACAATGTATGTTGTTGTCTGCTTTGTTGAAGATCAGTTGGTTGTAGGTAGATGGTTTTATTTCTGGGTTCCCTGTTCTCTTCCATTGGTCTATGTCTCTACTTTTATACCAGTACCATGCTTTTTTGGTTGCTATAGCCTTGTAGTATAATTTGAAGTCAAGCAATGTGATACCTCCAGATTTTTTCTTTTTGCTTAAGATTGCTTTGGCTATTTGACCTTTTTTGATTCCAAACTAAGCATAGAATTATTTTTTCTAAATTAGTGAAATATGACTGGTAATTTTATGGGGATTGCATTGAATCTGTAAATCACTTTAGGCAGTATGGACATTTTAACAATATTGATTCTACCAATCCATGAGCTTGGGATGTTTTCCCATTTGTTTGTGTCCTCTGCGATTTCTTTCCTCCATGTTTTGTAGTTCTCCTTGTAGAGATCTTTCACCTCCTTGGTGAAGTATATTCTGAGGTATTTTATTTTCTTTGTAGCTATTTTAAATGGTACTAAGTCCTTGATTTGACTCTCAGCTTGACTATTACTTAGCATATAGAAATGCTATTGATTTTTGAACATTAATTTTATAATCTGAGAATTTGGTTAATTTATTTATTAATTCCAGGAGTCTTTCGGTAGGTTTTTCAGGGTTTTCTAGACACAAGATCATATCATCAGTGAACAGGGACAATTTGACCTCCTCTTTCCGAATTTGGGTACTGTTTATTTCTTTATCTTGCCTGATTGCTCTGGCTAGGACTTCCAGTACTATGTTGAATAGAAGTGGTGACAATGGGCACCCTTGTCTTTTTCCAGTTCTTAGGGGTAATGCTTTCAATTTTTCCCCATCCAGTATGATGTTCGTTGTGGATTTAGCACATATGGCTTTTATAATTTTGTGGTATGTTCCTTCTATGTCTGATTTGTTGTGGGTTTTTATCATAAAAGCTTGCTGAATTTTGTCAAATTCTTTTTCTGCATCTATTGAGATGATCATATGGTCTTTGTTTTTGCTTCTGTTTATGTAGTGAATTACATTTATTGATTTGCATATGTTAAACAATCCTTGTATCCCTGGAATGAAACCCACTTGATCATGGTGAATTATCTTGTTATTCTGTTGAATTTGGTTTCCTAATATTTTGTTAAGGATTTTAGCATCTACATTCATAAGTGATATTGGTCTCTAGTTTTCTTTTTGGATTATGTCCTTTCCTGGCTGGGGTATCAAGGTGATACTGGCTTCATAGAATGAGTTAGGGAGGATTGCTTTCTTCTGGATGTTATGGAATAATTTTTTTAGGATAGGTAACAGTTCTTCTTTGTAGGTCTAGTAAAATTCAGCTATGAATTCTTCCAGTTTGGGGATTTGTTCTCTTGGTGGAATTTTTATTGTTACTTCAATCTCATTGCTTGTTATTGGTTTGTTCAGGATTTCTATTTCTTCCTGATTCAGGCTTAGGAGGTTGTGTGTTTCCAGGAATTTTATCCATTTTCTCTATATTTTCTAGTTTGTGTGTATAACAGTTTTTGTAGTATTCACGGATGATAATTTGTATTTCTGTGGTATCAGTTGTTATTTTGCATTACTGATCAAGCTTATTTGAATCCTTTCTCTTCTATTTCTGGTTAATCTGACTAGTGGTCTATGGATTTTGTTTATCTTTTCAAAGAACCAACTTTTTGTTTTATTAATCCTTTGTATTGATTTTGGTTTCCATTTTGTTTAGTTCTGCTCTGAGTTTTGTTATTTCTTTTCTACTGCTAGCTTTGAGTTTGGTTTGTTCTTCTTTTTCTAGTTTGTTGAGGTGTGGCGTTAGGTTGTTAATTTGTGATCTGTGTTTTTGTTATAAGCATTTAAGGCTATGAATTTCAATCTTAACACTGCTTTTTCTGTATTCTGTAGATTTTGGATGCTCATGTCATGATTGTTGTTCAGTTCAAAAAAATATTTTGTTTCCATCTTACTTTCATCATTGACCCAAGGATTGTTCAGCAGCAGGTTGTTTAATTTCCATGACTTTAGGCTTGAGAGTTCCTCTTGGCGTTGACTTCTAGTTTTATTACCCTGTGATTTGAGAAGGTCATGGAATGATTTTGATTTTTCTGAATTTGCTAAGACTTCTTTTGTGGGCTAACGTATGATCCATTATTCTGCAGTTTGGGAGTAGAATGTTCTGTAAATGTTTGTTAAGTTCATTTGTTCTAGAGTCCTGTTTAAGTCCAGTGTTTCTCTGTTGCTCTTCAGCCTCAATAATCTGTTCAGTTCTGTCACTTGAAGTCCCCAGCAATTATGATACTGCTGTTTATTTCTTTGCTTAGATCTAGCATTATTTGATTTATGAATCTGTGAGTTCCTGTGTAGGTGCATATCTATTTAGGATTATTATATTAATGCCTTCTTGCTGAATTGCTCCCTTTATCATTTAGGACCATTTTTGTCTTTTTTTTACCATTTTGATTTAAAGTCTATCTTGTCTGATTTGAGAATAGCTACTCCTATTTGCTTTTGGTTTCCATTTGCATGGAATATTTTTTCCATTCCTTTTCCTAGAGTCTATGAGCATTTTGTGAGTCAGATGGGTTTCTTGGAGACAGCAGATACTTTGGGTGTTTTTTTTTCATCCATTCAGCCAGTCTATATCTTTCAAATGGAGCGTTAAGACTATTTACGTTCAATGTTAGTGTTGATATGTGAGATACTGTTCTGTTTATCATGTTGAATGATAGCTAGTTGCTTTGATTTCCCCCTTGAGTTACTGTTTTATAAGAGTTGTGAGCTTTAACTTTAGGGTGTTTTTATATTGGTGGGTATTGATTTATTTTTTTCCATGTATAGAGCACTTTTAAGCATTTCCTGTAGGGCAGGTCTAGGGGTGAAAAATTCCTTTAGTGTTTGCTTGTCTTTGAGAGACTTTATTTCTCCTTAATTTATGAAAATTATTTTCACAGGATACAATATTCTTGGCTTGTGTTTATTCTTTAAGAAGAATAAAAATGGGACCCCAATCCCTTCTGGATTAAAAGGTCTCTGCTGAGAGGTCTGCTGTTAATCTGATGGGTTTTCTTTTTTAAGTAACTTGTTGCTTTCATATCACAGCTTGTAGGATTTTCTCCTTCATTTTGACTTTGGTCAGGCTGATGACTACATGTCTTGGTAATATCGTATTTACTATGAATCTTCTAAGTGTTCAATGATCATCTTATATATGGATATCTAAAACTCTAGCAATATTAGGGAAGATTTTTTATGTTATTCTCACAAATAGGTTTTCCATGCTCACTGCTTTTCCTTATAGGGATACCTACAATTCTTATATTTGTCTTTTTTCATTTTGCATAGTCCCATATTTCTCAAAGTGATTGTTCATTCTTCTTTGTTTTTTTTTTTTTTGCATTTTTTACTGACTGGACAACTTTGATATCCTTGTCTTCAAGCTCTGAAACTCTTTCTTATGTTTGGTCTAGCCTGTTGTGAAAGCTTTCTGCTGTATTTTGAAGTACCACAAATGACTCTTTCATTTCTTTAAGTTCTATTATCTCTTTTCTAATGTTACCTATTTCTTTAGTGAATTTTTTATTCATATCCTGAATTATTGGTTTGGTTTCTTTGGGAAGGTTTTCTACTGTCTCCTCAATTCTGTTCTTCTTACTTGCCATCCATACTCTGAATTTCATGTCTGTCATTTCAACAATTTCCTTTTGGTTGGATTTCATTGCTAGAGAGCTGTTGTGATCCTTTGGGGTTGTCGAGATAGCCAGTTTTTTCATGTTGCCAGAGTTTTTATGTTGGGTCCTTCTCACTTGGGGCCTCTTCTCTCAGTTCAAGACAGATAGCAGATACAGCACACTTATTTTTCTCTGATGGGACCTCTGTTGCTTGGTGAAGACAGGGATGGGTCCCTGGATGGCTTGCATGGTTCCTACTTCAGAAACTTGACTAGGCAGGTGAGGAGTGGATGAACTGTGAGCCTTTACACTGCTGCTCTGCTGTGTCTCCCCTGTTCCCCTGAATCACTGTAGCAGGGCCAGGCCCAGTGCCAGGGGTATATGTGAGGTGGAGCTGACCAGCAAGATGGAGCATGTGCATGGGATGAAGGAGGTCCACTGGGCATGGAGCCCATACATGCAGACCTGGGTAGCTAAAGTGCCAGGGGGTATGAGCAGGGTGATGTCAGTATAGGGTGCAGAGCAGGACATAGCAGGAGCACAGGCATAGCAACTCTGCAGGCACACAGGGTGCAGGGCAAAGTGGGACCTGGGACAGATTAGACCTGCAGGGCAGGGTACCTATGTGGGATGGAGCAGATCCACAAAGTACAGCACTCGCTTACATGGGTCAGGCTGGCTATGGGGTAGGGCAGGGTGTATGCAGGGCATGGCACCGAGGGCACCTGAGCAAAACAGTGCTGGTCTGTGGCATGCAGTCTGCCCTGATCCAAAGGCTGCAGCTGTGCTGGCTCTTTTCCTGTTTATAGCATTTCAGGCAGCAGCAGCCGCCATCATCCAGGTGCCCCAGCAGTGGGCAGTAGGTGCTGAGGGCCACAGGTGTTTGCTCTGTCCAGGTCCCATGGGAAGTGCAGTTCAGCTGGATTGCCCAGGCCACAGAGGGCACTGGAGCTGTGGTCTCCTGCTCTGTCCAGGGTCCCAAGAGTGGAAGTGGTGGGGATACACATCACCTGCCCACAGGGCACAAGCAAGCAAAGAGATTCCCTGCTGCCTTCCCACCTGGCAGGAGCAAAAGGGATGCTGAAGTCACAGATCTGACCCTTGGCAAAAGCAGTGTTCCAGGGTTGGGGTGTTACAATGGCACCAGATAGAGCTCCCAGGGCTAGCAAGCCAGCTGTCCCTTCTCTCCAGAGCAATGAAGCTGCACAGCCTCTGAGCAGATCTCTTTATCAGTCCAGAGGCCTGCTGAGGTGGAGGGGCCCTCCTGCCACTCACTGCTCTGTTTGCAGTATCCTCAGGGGAAGTATGGAGTCTGAGATTTTCTCCTCTGTCCCATTCCATGTGTGGTACCTTCCCTAATTAACTGCAGTCCTGCTGAGCAGCTCATCTCACTTCTATCTCCTTCACTTCACTTCTACCTCCTCTCCTTGGATTCCCAGTGTTCTCACTCAAATGATCTATCCAAATGTGGGTATCATTTTGGCACTTTCGATCCTCTCCATGAAAGCGGCGTTGTGCAGGCTGCTTCCAGTCCACCATCTTGGCCCTATCTGTAATTTTAAATTAGATAGTTTCTAAGGTTCTTCCCAATATTTATAATTTAAAAATTTTAAATTATATCATTGCCCCAATCATCCATGACAAGGAACAGGAATGAGTTTAATTTGTGATTGTGGTGGTGGTGGCAGCACAGGAATGTATTTGAGTTTGCCTGGCCTAGAGCCAGAGACCCCCATGTGATTCCAGCTATGACTTTGTAGTTCAGCAGAAGATGAGTGCAACATAGATGGTATGCACGCATGGAACTGTGGAGTTATAACTCTTCCCTGGTCCTATTAGCAGATGTTTAATTGACCGTTCAAACTTGCACCAAACTGTGTACAGCAAATGAGAGCATAGTGCCAGAATGGACATGAGAGCCTGAATTTTTCTAAGTATAAACTTAAAAACCAAACTCTCAACTGTTTATGTATCACTTTCCCCATACAATTCCAGCATTCCTCTATTGAAAAAATCTCAGAAGAGTAGGAAGCAAAATGAGCTCCATGATAACTTATTGGAGGTTTTCTGACACAGGAAGAAGAGACAACAAACGTAAATTTTGTGACACTATTTTGATACTTCCTGCTGGGGCATCTCCTGCCTGCAAGAGAAGGAGCTGATGGATGCATCCATAAATTCAGAAGGATATCTAAAGTGGCTTTCTGAATTGTAGCCTGTGATGACCACAGAATTTTGGTACCACTTGTTAATGTCTAGCAGAAGAGCAAGAATGTGATGTAGAAATAAGGACAGCCAAAGAATATTAAAAGTTAGATGGCTCCTATGCCTTGTATCATGGATTTTTAAGGCTCTACACTAAGTACACCTGCAGAGCAAGAGCAGTCTGTCTGCCAGTCTACAGCTGCAATTGGTAAGGCATCTGTGAACCCAAAATTAAAAGACAAAGAGAATCCATAACAGTGAGTCCGTAATAACAAGGTGAACCCAAAGGAAATGAGACCAGATCCTCACCTCCTTCTCCCCACTACATCGTCCTAATTCCATAACCCCTTACTCCACACCACTGTAGTTATCCCCGAACTCTTTTCTCTGCTTTCAGGCTTCTCTACTCCTGTCTAAACTTAACTTCACAGCCAGAGTCATATTCCTAAAATGCCAATCTGATCATGTCACTTCTCTGTTCAAAAACTGTTGCTCCCCACTGCCTATAGGCTAGAGTCCAAACTCATTAAAATGGAAGTCAATGCCCTTGAAAAGCTGGCACTGACCCACCTTCTGGCCTCATCTCTCAATGTATTATTTCCAAACCCATCATGCTCCCTCTTTTCTCTCTGTGAGCCTTCACACATGCAGCCCCTCTTATCTAGAATTTCCTGCAGTTAGAAGGGGATCATTGTAAGTAACAAAAAAACTCAACTCAAGAAGGCTTCAATGATGAAACATATGTATTGGCTCATGGACTGGAAAGTCCAGAGGTTGACAGGATTCATATTGGTTGAATCAATGGCTCATTGGCTTTACCAAGGACCCACTTTCTTGCCATCTCTCTTCTTTGCCTTCCTTCGTATCTATTTCAGTATCTGGGAGGCTCATCTTGAGGTAACAGAATGAATGTTAGCAGCGACCAAGTCTACATGGGATGGAGTACACACACCTTGAGAAAAGAGTGGTTGCCCAGAGAAAAATCTGGATACTGATAGAAATCTTTCAGTCTACATAATTCTCAGACATCTTTCAGGTGTTCCATTGTCTGTGGGCAACATCCCCCACCCTCCAGGCAAAGTTAATAGTTTCTTCCTTCATGTTCATCAGACACTTTATACATACCTCTCTCTTTAACACTCCTACAACTCATAAAAGTTTTTATATTGGCCTACTATGTGTAGACTATTTGATATACATTAAATATTTAACACTAACAGTAAAACTTTGAAATATATTGGTATTCATGTTACATTTATGAGGAAACTGTGGTTCTGAAAGGTTAAATAATTCTCCCTATGTACCACAATTAATAAAACTCTCTTACTTCTGAATTCGTATTCCTTGCTCTACGTTTGTAAGTGAAAGCACATGACTAAATATCCACCATAAAGCAGTCTCCAGAAAGATATGTTGAATAGATCATACCACTCACCACACTGTCTTATATTTATGGGTCTCTCCTCCATATCAACTGGAAACCCTTATAAAAAGGGATTCTGGTTGAGAGTACCAAAATATCATGAGTAAAATCATGGGCTCTAACAACAAACTGGCTGGGTTACTACCTGAGCTCCTTCACTTCCTATGAGATTGTGGACAAATTTCTTAACCTCTCTGATGCCTCAGTTTCCTCAACCATAAAATGGAGATAATAATAGTTCCTACATTATGGAGTTGCTGTGAGGATTGACTAAGTTACGGAAAATCCAAAGAACTATGCTTGACACATTGAAAGACCTCAATAAATATTACTTAAAATGTATTGTTATTTATCTTTTATCCTCTTAGGAGAGTGCCTGATACAAGGCAAATAGTCAATGAAATATGATCCATCATGGGTAAGATGAAGCAGAAAATGTTTCCTCAGACATTCCCCATTGTCTTATAGCACTAAAGAAATATTTTGAAATATTTCAGAAATATTGTGTTGATGTGTAAAGCAACCAGAACCCGGTTAACACAAAGCAATGGTCTTTTAGTGTCCTGCACAGGACATTACGGGAGATAAAAGAAAATTATGTTATAGTGAAATGGGAATAAACATGGTCTAGGGAGCAGATTTGGGTTCCTAGAGCAGCTTCTTTTTAACTTATTGAGGCATTAATGTAAAATTAATAGAATTTGATGACTGTCTGAATGTGGGGATTGAGAAAAAGGAATTAAGCATTACTTTCAGTTACATGAGCTTGGCCAAACGTGTTCATGCAATAGGCCTTACTTTTCCCAGCTATCAAATGGAGAATAGCATCATCAGCTTTCTCACTGGGTTGTTCTAAACAATGAATGAGCTTCACATTTAATAATGGCACCAGATGGGAAGGAGCCACCATAGACATTTAAGTTGGGGAAACAGCAGCAGATGTTGCAATGACCAAGAAGGTGGGGCTTGTACTTCATTTGAAAGACCTGGGACTTTATCCTAATGTTATGGGAAAGCACGGGGGAGCCATATGCAGGAGAGTGACACTATATTTGCACATTAGAAATATTTCTCTGATTGTAGCTTGGATAAAGATTGTGAAAAAGCAAAAGTAGTAAAATCAATAAGTGGTTAATTGCATAAATCTAGACAAGAAATAATGGGAGATCAGACTGGGGTTTTAGTAGTGGAAAGATGAAAATGCATGAATATGAAACATGCTTGGGAAGTACAAGCACTAGAACTTGGTGGCTGACAATGTGGAGATGGACGAACAAAGAGGAGCCAAGGATAATTCTCAGTTATTCTGATTTATCCAGCTAGGTGAAGGCAGTGCCACTTTTTAGATGGGAAATCTCGAAGAGAATCAATGTTAAAAATAATCCTTTTTGGAAATTAAAACATGACATAGACACAGGTTTCATTATAAGGCAGACATATGATATTACAGAAATCATCACAGAATCCAGTCTAGAGAATAAATATGTAAAATTAAATGACAAGGGAAGAATGTATCAAGTCCACGTATTCATTCAGCCAATAAGACAAGTACTATTGGAGGCATCTGTGCTACAACAGTGAAGAAGAGAAGAGGCCCTTGCCCTTAGGAAGCTGATATTCTCGTAGGGAAAAATATTTAATAAACAAACAAACAAACAAAAACCTCAAATGAACAAACAGGAAAAAAACAAATAATGATGAGGATTCTTCAGAGCATTAAGATATAATGTATTGATACGACAGAAAGAAATAGGATATGTCGTTTAGGAGCCAAAAAAAGAGAAGGCCTCTCTGACAGAGGAGACATGGAAATTGACACCTAAATAACAAGAGGAATCAGTGATCTTTATTGATCAAGGAAAAGAGCATTCTAGACAGAGGAAACAGCCAGTGCAAAGGCCCTGTAACAGCAAAAAACTTATCTTATTCAGCCTACCACAGTGATTAACTGGAAGAGTAGAGTAAAAAAAGAAGTAAATATAGGCAGGGCCAGATCAGATGTGGCTTGTGAACTGGGGCTTGGAGTTAATTTTCCTGTTCAGAGTGAAGGTAGGCAATAGAAGGGACTAAACTGATTTGCGTGTTTAAAGGTACCCTGGTTGCTGTGTGGAGAATGGATTTTAGAGGTCCATGAAAAAAATGTGGTTCAGGTAAGAAATGCTCGGGGCTTGGTGATCAAGGATCTGCAATTTTTTTTTTTTTTTCTGTGAAGGGCTGTAACCCTTGCTATAGCAGAGGAAGAGTCTCTGCACAGAGAAAATTACAAGAAAAGGAAGCAAGCACAGTGCAGGGGTAGGAGACAAAGCTCAGCAGGGAGAGGGCTCGCATAGGAACGGAAGTAATGCCCCTAGGTGTAAAGGGAGGGCAAGCGCCAGATTCCCCACCCGGCAGAGGTAGCAATAGGGGAGAGGCAATTGCAGGAGGAAAGGAAAGAGCGTATGCTAGAAAATCTACCAAGAGCATGTTTTAATGTAAGGATATATTTGCGGGTTTTTTGTCATTTTAAAACATATATTTTCCTTGTAATGAGTCTTTTTAATAAAGCTTTCATTTTGAATTATTTGTATTAATAGCTAGGGCTAGGTGTTGGGACACCATGGTCTTTGAGGATGTACAGTAAGTCCTCACTTAAGTCCTCACAGTAAGTCCTCACTTGATAGGTTCTTGAAAACTGCAACTTTAAGCGAAATGAGATATAAGGAAACCAGTTTGACCACAGGGTAACTGATATAAACAAGAATTAAGTTCCTATAGCATATTTCCAGGCACAAAAATAAAAATCACCAATCTTCTCATTAAAGACCAACCATTTCAATATTGAACATTAAAATAAATATGAGCTGCACATATGTTTAACAAAGATGAATAAAAACAATTAAGAAAATTATTTTCCCACTCATTCCAGTTCAGGGCTGTGGGTGGCTGGAGCCTATCCTGGCAGCTCAGGGCACAAGGCAGGAACCAGCACTGGATAAGACATCGTCCTACCACAGGCACATTCAGACACCCCCACACTCCCTCCAAATGTGACCATGTAGACACTCCAATCAAAGACTGTGCACATCTTTGCGACGTGGGAGGAAACGCACACAGACATGAGAAGAACATACAGACTCCACACAGAGTGGCCTCTGTAGGGAATTGATTTTCTTTTTTTCTCATCAATGTTATAATGCAAGGATGTTGAACAAAATGACGTTGTTTGAGAACCTGCTATCCTGTGAAGTCTCTGAAGATCTTAGTTTATCTCTGAAGGGTGAATGTGGCAAGATTTCAAGAGAGATGAAGGAGGAAATCAAAAGAAGAGGTAT
>NW_012154951.1:2017674-2021113 GCF_000956105.1 Propithecus coquereli | reverse complement strand
ATTTTAAATTATATCATTGCCCCAATCATCCATGACAAGGAACAGGAATGAGTTTAATTTGTGATTGTGGTGGTGGTGGCAGCACAGGAATGTATTTGAGTTTGCCTGGCCTAGAGCCAGAGACCCCCATGTGATTCCAGCTATGACTTTGTAGTTCAGCAGAAGATGAGTGCAACATAGATGGTATGCACGCATGGAACTGTGGAGTTATAACTCTTCCCTGGTCCTATTAGCAGATGTTTAATTGACCGTTCAAACTTGCACCAAACTGTGTACAGCAAATGAGAGCATAGTGCCAGAGAGAATGGACATGAGAGCCTGAATTTTTCTAAGTATAAACTTAAAAACCAAACTCTCAACTGTTTATGTATCACTTTCCCCATACAATTCCAGCATTCCTCTATTGAAAAAATCTCAGAAGAGTAGGAAGCAAAATGAGCTCCATGATAACTTATTGGAGGTTTTCTGACACAGGAAGAAGAGACAACAAACGTAAATTTTGTGACACTATTTTGATACTTCCTGCTGGGGCATCTCCTGCCTGCAAGAGAAGGAGCTGATGGATGCATCCATAAATTCAGAAGGATATCTAAAGTGGCTTTCTGAATTGTAGCCTGTGATGACCACAGAATTTTGGTACCACTTGTTAATGTCTAGCAGAAGAGCAAGAATGTGATGTAGAAATAAGGACAGCCAAAGAATATTAAAAGTTAGATGGCTCCTATGCCTTGTATCATGGATTTTTAAGGCTCTACACTAAGTACACCTGCAGAGCAAGAGCAGTCTGTCTGCCAGTCTACAGCTGCAATTGGTAAGGCATCTGTGAACCCAAAATTAAAAGACAAAGAGAATCCATAACAGTGAGTCCGTAATAACAAGGTGAACCCAAAGGAAATGAGACCAGATCCTCACCTCCTTCTCCCCACTACATCGTCCTAATTCCATAACCCCTTACTCCACACCACTGTAGTTATCCCCGAACTCTTTTCTCTGCTTTCAGGCTTCTCTACTCCTGTCTAAACTTAACTTCACAGCCAGAGTCATATTCCTAAAATGCCAATCTGATCATGTCACTTCTCTGTTCAAAAACTGTTGCTCCCCACTGCCTATAGGCTAGAGTCCAAACTCATTAAAATGGAAGTCAATGCCCTTGAAAAGCTGGCACTGACCCACCTTCTGGCCTCATCTCTCAATGTATTATTTCCAAACCCATCATGCTCCCTCTTTTCTCTCTGTGAGCCTTCACACATGCAGCCCTCTTATCTAGAATTTCCTGCAGTTAGAAGGGGATCATTGTAAGTAACAAAAAAACTCAACTCAAGAAGGCTTCAATGATGAAACATATGATTGGCTCATGGACTGGAAAGTCCAGAGGTTGACAGGATTCATATTGGTTGAATCAATGGTTCATTGGCTTTACCAAGGACCCACTTTCTTGCCATCTCTCTTCTTTGCCTTCCCTCGTATCTATTTCAGTATCTGGGAGGCTCATCTTGAGGTAACAGAATGAATGTTAGCAGCGACCAAGTCTACATGGGATGGAGTACACACACCTTGAGGAAAGAGTGGTTGCCCAGAGAAAAATCTGGATACTGATAGAAATCTTTCAGTCTACATAATTCTCAGACATCTTTCAGGTGTTCCATTGTCTGTGGGCAACATCCCCCACCCTCCAGGCAAAGTTAATAGTTTCTTCCTTCATGTTCATCAGACACTTTATACATACCTCTCTCTTTAACACTCCTACAACTCATAAAAGTTTTTATTTTGGCCTACTATGTGTAGACTATTTGATATACATTAAATATTTAACACTAACAGTAAAACTTTGAAATATATTGGTATTCATGTTACATTTATGAGGAAACTGTGGTTCTGAAAGGTTAAATAATTCTCCCTATGTACCACAATTAATAAAACTCTCTTACTTCTGAATTCATATTCCTTGCTCTACGTTTGTAAGTGAAAGCACATGACTAAATATCCACCATAAAGCAGTCTCCAGAAAGATATGTTGAATAGATCATACCACTCACCACACTGTCTTATATTTATGGGTCTCTCCTCCATATCAACTGGAAACCCTTATAAAAAGGGATTCTGGTTGAGAGTACCAAAATATCATGAGTAAAATCATGGGCTCTAACAACAAACTGGCTGGGTTACTACCTGAGCTCCTTCACTTCCTATGAGATTGTGGACAAATTTCTTAACCTCTCTGATGCCTCAGTTTCCTCAACCATAAAATGGAGATAATAATAGTTCCTACATTATGGAGTTGCTGTGAGGATTGACTAAGTTACGGAAAATCCAAAGAACTATGCTTGACACATTGAAAGACCTCAATAAATATTACTTAAAATGTATTGTTATTTATCTTTTATCCTCTTAGGAGAGTGCCTGATACAAGGCAAATAGTCAATGAAATATGATCCATCATGGGTAAGATGAAGCAGAAAATGTTTCCTCAGACATTCCCCATTGTCTTATAGCACTAAAGAAATATTTTGAAATATTTCAGAAATATTGTGTTGATGTGTAAAGCAACCAGAACCCGGTTAACACAAAGCAATGGTCTTTTAGTGTCCTGCACAGGACATTACGGGGGATAAAAGAAAATTATGTTATAGTGAAATGGGAATAAACATGGTCTAGGGAGCAGATTTGGGTTCCTAGAGCAGCTTCTTTTTAACTTATTGAGGCATTGATGTAAAATTAATAGAATTTGATGACTGTCTGAATGTGGGGATTGAGAAAAAGGAATTAAGCATTACTTTCAGTTACATGAGCTTGGCCAAACGTGTTCATGCAATAGGCCTTACTTTTCCCAGCTATCAAATGGAGAATAGCATCATCAGCTTTCTCACTGGGTTGTTCTAAACAATGAATGAGCTTCACATTTAATAATGGCACCAGATGGGAAGGAGCCACCATAGACATTTAAGTTGGGGAAACAGCAGCAGATGTTGCAATGACCAAGAAGGTGGGGCTTGTACTTCATTTGAAAGACCTGGGACTTTATCCTAATGTTATGGGAAAGCACGGGGGAGCCATATGCAGGAGAGTGACACTATATTTGCACATTAGAAATATTTCTCTGATTGTAGCTTGGATAAAGATTGTGAAAAAGCAAAAGTAGTAAAATCAATAAGTGGTTAATTGCATAAATCTAGGCAAGAAATAATGGGAGATCAGACTGGGGTTTTAGTAGTGGAAAGATGAAAATGCATGAATATGAAACATGCTTGGGAAGTACAAGCGCTAGAACTTGGTGGCTGACAATGTGGAGATGGACGAACAAAGAGGAGCCAAGGATAATTCTCAGTTATTCTGATTTATCCAGCTAGGTGAAGGCAGTGCCACTTTTTAGATGGGAAATCTCGAAGAGAATCAATGTTAAAAATAATCCTTTTTGGAAATTAAAACATGACATAGACAC
>NW_012154951.1:2013799-2016947 GCF_000956105.1 Propithecus coquereli | reverse complement strand
TTTTTTTGTGAAGGGCTGTAACCCTTGCTATAGCAGAGGAAGGGTCTCTGCACAGAGAAAATTACAAGAAAGGGAAGCAAGCACAGTGCAGGAGTAGGAGACAAAGCTCAGCAGGGAGAGGGTGCCCGTAGAAAGGGAAGTAATGCCCCTAGGTGTAAAGGGAGGGCAAGCGCCAGATTCCCCACCCGGCAGAGGCAGCAATAGGGGAGAGGCTATTACAGGAGGAAAGGAAAGAGCGTGTGCCAGAAAATCTACCAAAAGCATGTTTTAATGTAAGGATATATTTGTGGGTTTTTTGTCATTTTGAAATATATATTTTCCTTGTAATGAGTCTTTTTAATAAAGCTTTCATTTTGAATTATTTGTATTAACAGCTAGAGCTAGGTGTTGGGACACCATGGTCTTTGGGGATGTACGGTAAGTCCTCACTTAATGTTGTTGATAGGTTCTTGGAAACTGCAACTTTAAGCGAAATGAGATATAAGGAAACCAGTTTGACCACAGGGTAACTGATATAAACAAGAATTAAGTTCCTATAGCATATTTCCAGGCACAAAAATAAAAATCACCAATCTTCTCATTAAAGACCAACCATTTCAATATTGAACATTAAAATAAATATGAGCTGCACATATGTTTAACAAAGATGAATAAAAACAATTAAGAAAATTATTTTCCCACTCATTCCAGTTCAGGGCTGTGGGTGGCTGGAGCCTATCCTGGCAGCTCAGGGCACAAGGCAGGAACCAGCACTGGATAAGACATCGTCCTACCACAGGCACATTCAGACACCCCCACACTCCCTCCAAATGTGACCATGTAGACACTCCAATCAAAGACTGTGCACATCTTTGCGACGTGGGAGGAAACGCACACAGACATGAGAAGAACATACAGACTCCACACAGAGTGGCCTCTGTAGGGAATTGATTTTCTTTTTTTCTCATCAATGTTATAATGCAAGGATGTTGAACAAAATGACGTCATTTGAGAACCTGCTATCCTGTGAAGTCTCTGAAGATCTTAGTTTATCTCTGAAGGGTGAATGTGGCAAGATTTCAAGAGAGATGAAGGAGGAAATCAAAAGAAGAGGTATTGTGTGTTTTGTTGGGCAGGGGAGCACAGGGAGAGGAAACTTAGAATAAAGAGATGGAAGATGCCTAAGGTGCAGGACAGGAGGAATATGCCGGCTCCCAAACAATGAAGGAAGCAGACAACACAGGCTTTGGAAAAGCCAATTTTGTGTACAATGTCCAGAAAAAGAAAGGAAGAATTAGGAGGGACATTCTGAGAACAGTTGAAAGAAAGCGTTAATAATCTTCACTTCATTAAAAAAAAAAATAAAAACTGACTGCAGCAGAAGTGATAAATTCAGAGAAAAACAGACAAAAACTGGAGATAATGGGAAAAGAAAGACTCTGAGGAACTTTTAGAAGTGTTACTAGATTCTGGAGGGCAAAAACAGGTATGAATGCAAATTCTGCTTATTTTTCATTGTGTGAGAAGTTCCTTTGCTCTTTCTAAGCTTATTTTCTTTATCTGTATATAGTTATGATGGGAGGAGAAGATGACAGTATGTATATGAGAAGATTTTGTAAACTAAAAAATTACAGGTAGAAGAAGTTATTCAAAAGAAAACTTGAGTAACTGAAGTGTTTGCACATATATACATACACACACACATTTTAAAGATCACTCCAGCTGCTGGGTGGAGAATGGTTTGAACAGGAAATGAGTAGAACTAGGAAGAGCACTTAAAAAGACTTAAAACCAGTGGAACAGAGTAGAAATCCCAGAATCAGACCCATTGCATATGTGGAAATTTGATAAATGACTAAGTGGATGTTGTAAATCAGTAAGAAAAGGAAGAACTATTTAATAAACGGTGATAGGACAATTAGTTATTTCTATGAAAAAAATGCATACCCCATACCATATACAAAAATTAAAGTAGAAGGAAATTTTTAAAACTTCAAAAGTTATATAGAAATGAATTCTCATTTTTAAGGAAAGGCTTTTTAAATAATTCACAATGTGAGGAATCTATAGAGAAAAAGAATGACAAGTTTGACTATTAAAATTGTAAAACTTTAGTTCATCAAGAGAACCCTCAAAGAGAGGGAAAGATAATTCACGAGCTTGGAGAAGATATACACACATACTCTTGGTTTACTAGTCCCCCCTCAAAAGACTGTCCTTTAATTTGTTAATTATTCCCTTGATTTTCTTTATAGTTTTATCACATATGTGTCTTCATATAATGTATTGTAGTTATGCTTGGTTTTGAAATGTGAACAAACAGAATCATAGTATGTTCTTTGGGGCTATGAAAACCCAAAGTATTATGGTTTCCAGCTTGTTTCATGCTGATGTGGGTAGCCACTTCATTTCCATAGTTGTATTGTATTTCGTTGAATAAACATACCATAATATGGTCATCTTTTTCTCCTGTTGATCACCATTTGAGTTGTTTCAAGGTTTTTGCCCTCATAAACAATGCTGTTGTGAACATCCTTGTACATGCCTCCCACTGTTCATGGGCAAGATTTCTGTACAGCAAGGGTTGGCAAATATTTTCTATAAAGAGCCAGATCTGAATAGTTCAGGCTTTATAGGAAATATGATGTTTGTTACAGTTATTCAACTCTGCTACTGTAGAGTTCCAAATAAAGTTCCAATAAAACTTTATTTATATAAACAGACAGTGGATTGGATTTGGGTAATGAGCTATAGTTTGACATCTCTGTTATAGAAGATAATTATAAAAATATTAATAGTAACACAGTTATGTAGCACATAACAATGTTTTAGTCAATGAGGGACCACGTATATGACGGTGGTCCCACAAGAGCATTATGGAGTTGAAAATTATTATCTCCTAGTGATTTGTGTTACAGTTGCCTGTAGTGTTCAGTACAGTAACATGCTATACAGGTTTGCAGCCTAAAAGTCATAGGTTATATCACACAGCATAGGTGTGTAGCAGGCTATACCATCAAGGTTTGTATAAGTGCACACTTAGATGTTCACACAACACTTTAATGGCCTAACATGCATTTCTCAGAACATATTTCCACTGTTAGTGGCACACGACTGTACTAAGGAAAAGAACACGCCACAAAAAAAATATATTGTGATTGCATCTGTT
>NW_012154951.1:2010395-2012459 GCF_000956105.1 Propithecus coquereli | reverse complement strand
CATTAAGCTCTCAGTTCTGTCTGTCACTGGGAAGCATTTTCAGATATTTGGTATGAAGATTGCTGAAGAAAAACAAATTGTGTTCTCGCCTATCTGCCAGAGTGGCTGCTACTACACCAAATTTAATGAAAGATTGTCATCAGGTGTCTAAATGCTTAAGTTGCCCAAAGGTCGTTCACTGTTACACAATCTGATGTACATCACAGACTCATAGAGCCAAAGGATGAAGTGTAAATGGCAAATATTTTCTGGTGCATATTTTTATGCAATTTTCAAAAACAATTTTTCTATGATTTAAAATGTGTTCTAGGAGGAAATACAAAGTCCCAAACTCACCTTTTTCGTAATTCATTGCTATGTGTTGTTACATCTTCTGAAATTTGAATAGTTTTTCTAAAAATTATTACCAGGAATAATCTCTTTAATCACAAATGTATGAACCAAAAATATCATTTCTTTTGTGTGGAAGTAAAGTGATATAAAACATTGAAGTGGTTTCAACTTTTAGAAGATTGCAAAGATATCCTTCAAATTCAAACATAGTAATTCATTCATTCAACCCCTATTTGATGAGCACCGGAAAAGTGCTAGAGATTGTGCTAGGTGCCAACAAGAAGCAGGAGAATGAGATTGACAAAATCTCCGCACTCTTAGGGTTTGCGTTATAGGTGAGGGCTAGGAGTTGAAGGGGAGAGACTGACAATAAACAATAAGAAAAAAATAAACAATCTGATGAGAAGTGCTTTGAGGAAACATAAAGAGGGTGGAGACTCAAAGGACCTAGGTGGCAGAGTGTTGGGGAAATGTGGCAACTCCTCAAAGAAAGTGATATTGATGCTAATGCCAGAAGGGCGGATATGAGCCTTCAAGTGATGATCTGGGTGGGGTTGGGGGAGGTGGCAGATCTTCCAGGCAATAGAATTTGCAAATGTAAAAGCCATGTCTGGGAAAGAACTTTTCATGTTTGTACATCACAAAGAAGGCCAATCACTATCCCAAAAAGATATGTGCACTCTCATGTTCATTGCAGCATTATTCACAATAGCCAAAATATGAAAACATCCTAATGTCCATCAACAGATAAATGGATAAAGAAAATTTGACAGACGTATACATGCCTGTGCACACACACACAGAGGAATATTATTTGGCTTTAAAAAAAATAAAGAATTCTTGCCATTTGTGACAACGTGGATGAAACTTTAGGGACATTGTGTTATGTGAAATAAATCAGACAGAGAAAGACAAATACTACAGGATTTCACTTATACGTGGAATCTAAAAAAGCTTAACTCACAGAAACGAGGTAAAATGGTAGTTGCCAGAGGCTGGGGTTTGAGAGAAATGAAGAGATGCTGGTTAAAGTGAACAAACTTATAATTATAAGATGAAGACGTTTTGATGCACAGCACGATGCACAGCACGATGACTATAGTTAATAACAATGTATTATATACTTGAAATTTACCAAGATGGTTGTATGTATTCTTACCACACACACACACACATACACACACACACACACACACATGCAGATAACTATGTGAGCTGATGAATATGTTAATTCTATAACTGGAAAAAATGGCCTGACTCACTTGTGTTTTTGACACATTTGTTTACGACTAGATAAGACTTATGATGCATTATATTAATTAGTTTGGAGCATGTCCATCCCCTCCCATAGACAGTTGTGAGCTGCTAAATGCCCTGCATGTAACAAACAATAATGCTTGGTGGACCCTACCGCATGGCATTGCTTTCTCTCTTATATTGTTGGTTTTCTTTTCAGAAACATTTTTGTTGGAGATCTTTGACAATGACAAATGGCATTATCGAAATAATGATGAAGACAATGTGATGGATCATGTTGTCAGACTCTGCAGTTTCTTTTATATATGAAATATTGACCAGCTGTGTGACTGTAGAAAAATAAAAGTATTATCCATTGCATGAGTGGTTGGACTTGACAACCTTTAATCTCTCTTCCACCTCTAGCACTTTATAACACAACTTTCAGGTGGATTTGAATAGCTGCTTAATTGCTAATCCTTCTCATCCTGCACC
>NW_012154951.1:2007716-2008580 GCF_000956105.1 Propithecus coquereli | reverse complement strand
GGATGTCATTTTATTATTATTATTCTTTAAACAATACATTTAAGTTCTCTAGATTTTTCTATCATATATAATAGATTGTGTGTACTTTTTATTTTATTTCACAGTAAAAACAAAGAATTGAAAAAAGAGTCTATTGTAGTGGTCCAGGTGATGGTGTCTTGGTCCAAGGTGGTGGAAACTAAGATGTGGGGCCATATTTGTAATATGTTTTGAAGACAGAAGTGACAGGACTTTGTGATTATTTGCATGTGGGTATTAGAGAGGGGTATCGAGGTTGACTTCCTGGTATTTGGCGTGAGGACTGCATAGACACACCATTACTACTTGCAGTGGGGAAGATTTGGGTAAGGTAAGGTGAGGTGAGATGAGATGTCTGTGTGATACCCGAAAGGAGACAGTGGTAGTTAGTAGGTACTTGAGTGATGGATCTTGTTCAGAAGAAATACTTAGACTGGAGAACTCAATAGGGAGTTGTTAACATGCAGATGGTAGTTCATGCCATGGAAGTGTTTGAGATAAGCTGTCACTGAGCACAGAGGAAGGAAGTATGTTTAGTGGTGAGTGCTTAGGTCTCAGAGTCAAATCCATCCTCTGCCACCTACCTGCCAAAATGACTTGGGAAAGTTACTATGTCTTCTCTGACTTAGGTTTTTCATTACATGAAGACAATCCAATTAAGGTATATAGCACAGTTTTAGAATATAGTAGGTGACTGATAAAAGGTAACTCTTAGGTCATGTATCATCAAAGTTACAGAAAATGTTAGCCCCACCAAAGGTCAAAGAGACACAAGAAAGTTTTGCTATTTCACACCCTCATTCAATCCTGCCCTTTTCATTCTTGCTGGGGAGAAATATCCACCCC
>NW_012154951.1:2001713-2003773 GCF_000956105.1 Propithecus coquereli | reverse complement strand
TTTCTTTTTTATTACTACATACTTGTATTTTTCTTCCCCTTTACACACTCATGGATTAGAGGCAGTAATATAAAACTCATTTCTCCCCCCAGTTCCTCCCTATAGACATCATAGCAAAAGCCGTGAATCTTTGAATACGTGGTAAAACTAGTAATTGTATTTTTGAGGTGAAATTGTTAGCACTAGGAAACAGATTCTCACAATATTTGCTCACCAGACATTGTCTGCAATTTTGTAAGAGCTCTACATCAGATCTCTGATTCATGAGGATTTGAAAAATGATGATTGTGATGGTTGGTTTTTTGTGTCAATTTGGCTATGCTCTAGCCCCCAGTTATTCAATCAAACACTAATCTAGGTGTTGCTATGAAAGTATTTTGCAGAAGGGATGAAACTCCATGATCAACTGACTTTAAGTAAGAGAATTTATCCTGAATAATCTAGGTGAGCCCGATTCAATACACTGAAAGGCCGTCAGAACAGCTGAGGCTTCCCTGATGAAGAAGAAGTTCCACCTGTGAACAGCAGCGTCTGTTGGAGTCCATGAATTTCGGTTGGCCCTTCCTAACGACCTGTGCTATGGATTTTGGACTTGCCTAGATAGTCACCACAATTGTGTAAGTCAATTCTTGCAATAAAAATCTCTTAATATGTATTCCTACTGGTTCTGCTTCTCCAGCTGAACCCTGACTGATGCGATGATCATATGTTTTCTACAGCTGCCATCTTATGCCTTTTTCCCCCTTTTTTTGATCAGAAACGTCTTTAACAGCAGGAAGCAAATCTTATCTGTCTCAATGGCCCAAATACCCATGGTGCTTGGCAGAATTGAGCTCAGTAAATATGAACTGAATGAAATAATTAATCAATACAGGCTAAACCCATGGCCATGGCACATTTAAATAGGCTCTTTCATGCTTCTGTGTGATTTTATAACAACCCACTAAGGTCATATTTTTTTTGTGGTTTTGCTGATAAAGGAAAAGAATTCTATTTTTCTCTATCATTCTATAGAATGAAAGAAAAATATAAAAACACTATAAACGCAAGCCTTGGGTAATTATTAGGGGAAGTACGTGAAGCGAGCACTGCAAACAAAATAGTTTCAAGGGTAATAACACTCTGGCATTTTATGTAACCATAGAATTTTATAACAAAAAGGTTTCTTACCAATCTTATGATACTATCTCATAATTTTGCAAATGAGGAGACTGATATTTTCTTAGGATAATTTTATCACACTCTAAAATGCAGGTATATCATAAGGAAAAATCCAGAGTTCCAAGGGGGCTGTATTGGTAAGGAAAAAATATAAGCATAATTTTCATCGAGTGTATATATGATAGATGTTGCAGCAGATCGTTTGCATTCCCAACAAAACACATTCCTCCCTCGACTGTAGGTCAAGTGATTATGATGAAGTGAGGTAAAGCCTATGATTGTACAGAGAATGTGTGTGTGAGAGAGTGGAGGAGGGAAGATAAATAAATGTTACTTGTTCTGGAGAAGAGAAATGAGGAAAATAATTCACAGTAGAGTTCTACTCTATGCCAGCCTGGGTGATATAGAGTGATAATGAAGTAAGTTATATATCTTGCCTCATTTAATCTTTACAACTCTGTGAGATAGAGTCATTGTGTTGATAACTAGTTAGTCAAGGAGACAGGATTTGAATCCAGAGCTCACTCCAACGTCAATGCTGTTTTTCATTACATAAATGCTTCCCTTGCATTTTTATCATGCTTCATACTGGATAAACTCTCTAATATATGTTTGGGTTGGGGATGGTAAACAATCACACCTATTTTCCACACACATCTCTAAAGCAAAGAGCAGAAAAATTAGACAGATGGAAGATAAAACATCCCTTTAATCCTAGGTGAAAGTGGAAGGGAGAAACAAGCTTCACTGTGCAGCACATTAGGGCTTCCTAATAGTAACCCCAACGCAAACCCTGGGAAGACCCACCTGAGGGAGATCAGACACTGTTACTCAGGACCTTTGGACCGTGTGTCTTTTTCCTTATTAGAAGAAAACGTCAGAACTCCAGCCCATTTTTT
>NW_012154951.1:1995399-2000723 GCF_000956105.1 Propithecus coquereli | reverse complement strand
CAGGCTGGTCTCAAACTCCTGAGCTCAAGCTATCCTCCTGCCTCCACCTCCCACAGTGCTAGGATTACAGGCAGTGTGAGCCACTGCACCTGGTCCATAAATATTTTAAATTAGAGGGAGAGGTACGAAAGGTTGTGTTGCAGAAATTAAAAGATGAAAAGCAAAAGCAAAGACAATTCTTTCAAGCAGCAATAAGACATGGAAATAATGCCACTTAAGCAACTTACAAATAGCTTATAAACTCAGGAAAAAAGGAAGCCATTCAGTGACATAAAAAATGTGGAAGAATGCATTGTCAAAGTTGTAGGATGCTTAGACCCCCATGTTTATAAGTATAAACAACTTCCTCTTTCAAGGAGAAAGAACCATAGCTGATTGGCAGCGTGAATTAGCCTTCAACTTCACAGAACAACTTTGTGCAATACTTCAAAAGGAAAGTACATATTATTCAATAGCTTTGGATGAATCAACTGTTACTACTGACTTAGTACAGGCTTTATACTTCATTCGGATTATAACAGAAGATTTTCTTCACTACAAAGAGTTACTCACTTTGGGCACTCTTGCCAACAGAACATGGGGAATAGATATCTTCAACATCTTTCAAGATAAATGTTGTGAAGTTGGAATGAATTTGGTAAATTTAGTGAGTGTATGTACAGACGGCATACCTTCCATGACAGGAAAACATGAAGTGTTTATTGAACAGATAAAAAAACTATTGACAGATCCAGATGCGCTCATTTATTTTCATTGTATCTTACATCAGCAAAACCTCTGTGCTAAAGCTACTATTTTAAGTGACACTTTGCAACAAGTTATAAGTATTGTTAACTATATTCATGGAAATGCAACAGGGCATCATCAGTTTCCTAACATGCTAAAGTGGAACCATTCAGTGTGGATTTGCCATATCATTCTGCAGTGTGTTGGCTATCACAGGGACAGGCGTTAGTGAAAATTTTATCTCTGGGAGAACAGATAGCTAAATTTTATGAAGAATGGAATCAGCAATATGAATTATTGAAAGAAGTATTCTATAGGAATGCAGCATTTCTGTGTGATATCACGTCAAATCAAAATGATTTGAATATTTCTTTGCAAGGTAAAACCAAGTCTATATATGATACGTGGCAAAAAATCCAGCATTTTGAAAAAAGCTATATTTTTCCAAAACACTTCTTCAAAAGGAAATTTTGGATGAATATTTTCCCCACTTAGTAAAGGTCACCAATGAGCAGGATGATATATTCAAATCATTTGAGGAATAAGAAGCTGTTATAGACCTATTAATTGCAGAATACAATGAAAGGTTCACTGACTTTGAGAATCATGACATCACACACGAATTAGCATTTTGGCCTCACCTAGTTGATATCACTCAGGCACCTAAAGAGCTACAGAGGGAATTGATTGAGCTCTCAGTAGATGACAATTTAAAGTCATTGTTTGATGCCAAGAAACCTCCAGTTGAAATATGGAAAAATGCAATAGAATACCCATGCCTTTGGCAATATGCCCCAAAAAATGCTTTCTTGCTTTTTAACCACTTATTGCTGGGAATCTGTATTCTTCTACCTAACCCAAATCAAGATGCCTTTAAGGTCACAAATGACTGATAACTATCTAGAGCTGTGGCCTCCAAACATTTTGGCACCAGGAACCAGATTTATGGAAGACAATTTTGCCATGGACCAGGGTGTGGGGATGGGGATGGTTTCAGAACAATTCAAGCACACTACATTTATTGTGCAGTCAAATCTCTCTGCTAATGATAATCTGTATTTACCGCCACTCCCCAACACTAGCATCACCACCTCAGCTCCACCTCAGATCATGAGGCATTAGATTCTCATAAGGATCCCTCATGTGTATAGTTTATAGTAGGGTCCCCACTCCTGTGAGAATCTAATGCTGCAGCTGATATGACAGGAGGTGGATCTTAGGCGGTGATGTGAACAACGGGCAGTGGCTGTAAATACAGATAAGGCTTTGCTTGCTCACCTGTTGTTCACCTCCTGCTGTTCGGTCTGGTTCCTAACAGGCCATGGACCAGTACTAGTCTGCAGCCCAGGGGTTGGGGACTGCAAATCAAAAGGATCAACTGAAACTGTGGACCTCCATGTTGCAATCAAATATTCGAATGCTTTCCAACAAAAAGTGGACACAACGAAGTCATTAAAAGGTTAGTTAACTTTAAAATTAACAAATAGTTTTCATTTTTTGAAATTATTAAGTACATAGTAGTTAGATTCTTATAAAATAATGTACATTTTTAAGTATATCTAATTGATAATACTAAGTTTTTTGAATGTGGCCTTATTTGATTATAGCTAAATTAATGTGGTCTTCCAACATGAAAAAGTTCCCCACCCATGGACTATGCTGTGGGTAGTTAGATCCAAAAGGAGACACTAAAAGGGATGTAGTCATGCATGTCCAGTTCCCTATTCTCAGTCTTATCAATCAGAAAAGTCACACTTCTCCAAAGGAGGAGGAGTGGATGAGTTGTGGGAAAACGATTAAAAAAAATCTTCCAAAATTTCCACTTTGGAAAGTGCAGTGGAACTCCACTCACCAGCACTCCTCAACCACCCTGCTAGTCATGGAAATTTAAGGAGCTGGAATTAAGGCCTTTTCTAATATTTTTCAACTATATCAACTAGAATGTAGGCACCTCCCTGAATGGAGTTAGAGGAGGAGTGGAAGATTAGCTTTTTGTTTGGGGCAATCTTACTCCGACTTTCATGAGGTTGTTCTCCCACCCGACTGTCTCTTTGGAAGAGCTGGAGGGCAGCTGAGTTTTTTCCCACAGAAGCTCTGAAATGCATCAAAACAGAGCCAAGGCCACATTCTACCCAAGGTTGCAAATTCATTTCCTAGTCTATTTCTTATCCCAAATTTTGTCCAGTAAATTATCTTACATAGTTTACCAGAGTCATACAAAGTTTCTAGTGCTGCCGTAACCAATTACCTCAACCTGCTGGCTTAACACAAGAGAAGCTTACTGTCTTGCAGTTCTGGAGGATCAGAGTCTGAAATCAAGGTGTTGGTAGGGCCAGGCTTCCTGTGAAGCCTGTAGAGAAGAATCCTTTCTTGTCTCTTCTAACTTCTGGTGTTTGCTGGCAGTTCTTGGGGTTCTTTGCTTGTGGATGCATCACTCCAATCTCTGTCTCCATCTTCACATGTCTGTCTTCCCCTTTCACAGGCCTGTGTCTTCACATGGTGATCTCTTTTCTGCAGTTTCTTTCTTACTGGTATAAGACACCAGTTATATTGGATTAAGTGTCCACTCTACTGCAGAATGACCTCCTTTTAGCTTAAAAAATTACATCTGCAATTACCCTATTTCTAAGTAAGGTCACGTCCTGGAGTATCAGGAATAAGAACTTCAACATATATTTTGGGGTAACCACAATTCAACCCATAAAACAAAGTCTATGTGTTCAACCTATAACACAACCCGTAACTACACAAATGTATAAAACAATACAACATCATATCAGCACCTAAATTTATACTCCAGATTTAAATTTAAGCAATTTAATTTTTTCTCTAGGAATGCAAAGATTTAAGTCCAAAGATTAAATTCTCAAGCCTTTAAGTTAATGTTCAGTGACATTATAATCTAAAAAATTATGAAAGTAAGTTTCTCAATTTATTCCTTCCAGTGTTTCATTCTGCTGCATCTCGGCCAAACATATTTCTCTCTGATGCTTTCCTCCAGGAGCTGAACACCCTGGCATGGAAGTGATTTCTTTAGGAATTAGTTCAATACAAAGTCTCCATTGTGCCCCTTTTAGATGTCCAAAATCAGCAGGACACATAGATTATTACAGCAATACCTCTGCAACCACACAATTTAGAGAACAGGCCAATCCCCTGTCCCAAGAGCAAAGTTATACTCCCCTAACCCAGCACTGGTTACAGCCCAGACTCAGTGATACACAAATGAAGGAGAAATGATCAGGGTGAGATGGTAGGCTGGTTACTTCTAGTTTTGATGCTAACCAGCAGACCCAGCCTAACATTGTAGGGCCTAGGTCAAAAGTACAAAAGGAAGCCCTCATACCATTATCTAAACATTCAAAAATTATAAAACAACAAACTGTGACATAAAATACGTTCAATCCTCCTACCTGGATAGGAATACAGTCTGGAAGTCAAGCTAGAATTTAGAATACTGTTCTGTCTTCTTTTTCTAATGATATTTTTAAGAGCAATTAAATCTTGTAGCACCCTTTTTTCTCCGGTACTCTGTATTCAGTGATCATAGATCTATTCTCAGCTGTTCCCTCTAGTTATTTTCACTTTTTGATTTTACCTAAGTTTTCTTTCTGCTGTTTCCAGAGCTAAACTCATTTCCTGAGTTCCAGTCCTGTGTTCATCTAAAACACCTTGAATTTTGTTTTCTGCTTTTCCAGATCATTGCACTCCTTCTGTGATCAGCTGGTTCCTGAGAGAAGGCATCCCAGATACAAGCTGTGTTTGGTAAATTTATGGTCTTTTAGTTTGTGATAATCTCATGCAATTTTTTTCTTCTCCATTGTTCAAAGAAGCTTTTCCAACAAATCAAGAGCACCGTTAATCTCTGTTTATTGATAAAACCCATTACTCTTCCATGATTAAATCCAGTGTCCAGGCATTTGAAATACAAAACCATTGTCAGAAGTTGCATAATTGAAAAGTTGAGAAACAAAGCGAAACAATGTGATGAAAGGGGGGGGAGGGTTTGATGACTCCAGGGCTCAGTGAACGAGCCACATGGAACCACGAGGTTGGCTCTTCCAGAGTCTTGTTGCTGACCTCTTCCCAAGTAGTTCCCAAAACATTGAGAGAGAGAGAGAGAAAGAGAGAGGAAGAAGAAGAAGGAGAACAAGAAGGAGGAAGAGGAGGAGGAGGAAGATGATAACCTCCTCCACTAACAGATTTCTATGACTCTTGTGTGTTTTTTATAATCCTTTCCCATCACTACTTGAGCTTTTGAGTTATTTCCCAGAAACGCTGGATTTTCTGCAAGGCAAAGGAGTTGAGATGCTGGAGGCCCCAGGCAGACTTAACTGATGCCAGGACTCACCATCCCCCTCAACTTGCCCGTAGGCACGTGTCCCCTACTTAAAAGGCCCACGATCTCCATTAGTCAGAGAGGCAGATTTAAGGCAGCTTCTCCCATTCTCCCGACAAGACATCTGTTCTTAAAAAAAAAAATTCCTTTCTTCCTTGGCAATCCTTCTTATCTCAATAATTGGATCTTTGTGCCACAAACAATTAGACCTAAACTGAAACCCCCTTGTGGTTTCAACAACAGGAGGAGGAGGAGGAGA
>NW_012154951.1:1983453-1994669 GCF_000956105.1 Propithecus coquereli | reverse complement strand
AGAGCTCAATCAATTCCATCTGTAGTTCTTTAGGTGCCTGGGTGATATCAACTAGGTGAGGCCAAAATGCTAATTTGAGTGTGATGTCATGATTCTCAAAGTCAGTGAAGCTTTCATTGTATTCTGCAATTAATAGGTCTATAACAGCTACCTATTCCTCAAATTATTCACATATGTCATTCTGCTCATCAATGACCTTTGCTAAGCGGGGAAACTGCTCATCCAGAATTTCGTTTTGAAGAAATGTTTTGAAAAAATATATCTTTTCTCAAAATGCTGGATTTTTTTTTTTGCCACATATCATATGTAGATTTAGTTTTACCTTGCAAAGAAATACTCAAATCATTTTGATTTGACATGATATCACACAGAAATGCTGCATTCCTGTAGAAATCTTCTTTTAATAATTCACGTTGCTGATTCCGTTCTTCACAAAATTTAGCTATCTGTTCTCCCAGAGATAAAATTTTCACTAACACCTGTCCCTGTGATAGCCACCACACTTTAGAATATAGAAAATCCACACTGAATACCTCATGGTTCCACTTTAGCATGTTATGAAACTGATGAAGCCCTGTTGCATTTGCATGAAAATAGTTAACAATACTTATAACTTGTTGCAAAGTGTCACTTAAAATAGTAGCTTTAGCACAG
Organism: Propithecus coquereli; assembly: GCF_000956105.1. Classification (NCBI taxonomy): domain Eukaryota; kingdom Metazoa; phylum Chordata; class Mammalia; order Primates; family Indriidae; genus Propithecus; species Propithecus coquereli. Next base: position 1,994,015 of record NW_012154951.1, on the reverse strand, counting down.
AGGGTTTTGCTGATACAATGAAAATAAATGAGAGCATCTGGATCTGTCAATAGTTTTTTTTATCTGTTCAATAAACCCTTCATGTTTTCCTGTCATGGAAGGAATTTACCAAATTCATTCCAACTTCACAACATTTATCTTGAAAGGTGTTGAAGATATCTATTCCCCATGTTCTGTTGGCAAGAGTGCCCAAAGCGAGTAACTCTTTGTAGTGAAGAAAATCTTCTGTTATAACCCAGATGAAGTATAAAGCCTGTACTAAGTCAGTAGTATCAGTTGATTCATTGAAAGTGATTGAGTAATATATATTTTCCTTTTGAAGCATTGCATGAAGTTCTTCTGTTAAGTTGAAGGCTAATTTGTGCTGATGATCAGTTATGGTTCTCCTTGAAAGAGGCAGTTATTTGTACTTTGGAACGTTATGGGGGTCTAAGCAGCCTACAACTTCCACAATGCATTCTTTCATAATTTCCACATCACTGAATGGCTTCTCTTTTTTCCTGAGTATATAAGCTACTTTATAAGTTGTTTCGGTGGCATTATTTCCAGGTCTTGTTGCTGTTTGAAAGAATTATCTTTGCTTTTCTTTTCATCTTTTAATTTCTGCAACACAACTTTTTGTGCCTCTCCCTCTAAAATATCTGTGGTTCTTATGAGTGTCATAATGCTGATGAGCATTGAATTTCTTTAATGTTGATATTGCAGTATCAGAAAGCAAGCAGATCATCTTATCTTTAGCAGAAACAAGATAATATTGCAATTCACGATCCTCATTAAAAAATCTGTTTTCTTCCTTCAGTGTTCTCTTGGTCTTCTTTGACATGATGTGCTATTAAGTAGACAGAATTAAAAAAAATGTTGAGCTGTGCAACTATTCACAAATTTCACTTTAAACAGAAATACAGTGCATCATTGTCAATACCTGATAACAGACCGGTGTACTCAACCCCCCAAACTCTTGCCAACCAGCCAGTGCAGTAGTGGCTCCATTCAGGCGGGGGAAGTTAGAACTAAATCATGAGTGTAGCAGCCATCAGTTTAGCCCTTATGGTTTACTAATATTCTAATTGTGTCAGTCAATCTGGGAGGATTATTCCATTGTAATTTATTTTATTCTTTGGTGTTTTAAATACATTTATTTTAAAAATAAGATAAAAATAGAAAATATGAACAAAATGTATTAATAAAAATAGAAGTATTTTGCTCTGTAAAATTTGGATTCAGTCAAAAGGCCACACTTAAGGACTTAGAAGGCTACATGTGGCCTTAAGGCCGCAGGTTCCTCACATCTGGCTAAGTCTATAAGGTCAAAGTCAGCTTTAGAAATCCATTCATTGAATCCCAAAGTGACTAGGCTCTGCACAGCCCACATGAGTTCCAATAACAAAACAACAACAATTACAAAACTACACAATGAAAAAACTTGCTTATTGTTTTCTCTTCTCCTTATTGTCACCAAAAACTGTCAATTCTTTCCAAAGGCATTAAGATAGGTTGAAGGGAAAGTCAACATTGTCCACTAACAAGAGGGCATTATTGTCCCCAATTTTCATGTGTCTGTGTGTCATACGCTGAAAACCCATTGATTATAGGTAGGATGAGCAAAGACCTATGCTGGTACCTTGGATTTTCTGCCCTCAAGGACTGTATTAATTTGTGCAGGAAAGAACAGTTATAAATGATGGCTCATCAGGTCCTTTTTTATTCTGTAAATCTATGAATCTGTAAGTTAGCAGTTTCTATAAACCAAGACAATTAAAAGTAGGTTACATAGGAAAGTTATATATGAGTAAGAGAAAACATTCAGCTGAAGGAATGGGAAAGGTTTCAGGGAGGAAGTGACATTTGAAATACAGCAGGGATGGGTTGAAGTTTACACACTTTGACTTATGTAAGTATTTTTGTATAAAAATAGTTGAGTTGAGCAGCTCAACTCAAATTGTTCATGAGCTCTAATTCCTACTTTTCAGGGGTCAATAGACTCAATTATGCCATTTCAAGGTTGTTCCATCATTTTTTATTCAAACTTAATCTCTTACAGTGTTTCTTTTTTTTTTTTTTTTGGTCTGAACAAATTTCAGGGGTGTTTTGTTTTGTTGTTTATTGATTTCTTTTGTTTTTAATATCTTTGCCCACCCTTTCCCTTTCTTTCTCCCCTTAAACCTGATATAAAATTCTGGGGGATCCTGGCGGCCTCATGGTATCATCAGAGGAGTGGTTGCAGGTCTGTTTTCCCACAGGCCTCACTGACTCCACTGTGGTCCAGCTGTTCCACCAGGTCATGGCAGGTCCTGCACCAGAATCCACTTAGCTGTGGCCGGATGTGCCTGGATGCTTTCAGTGTGGCATCAACATGCACCGCTGTGGCCCGTGGCCCTTTCTGTGGCCAACACTCACAAACCCATCTACGGTGGCCTTATCCCCAGCCCAAGCCCCTCTCAATCAACCAGTCTCCTCAGCATTTTCCAACTACCTAAGCAGGCCTAGAAATTATAAATTGTTGTCTCCAGAACTCACTGAAAATTGAGGGCCCTATGAGGGTGCCTTAAATCCTACCTGACAAACTTCTTCTTAAGCCACAACCATGTTACTGGCCCCAAAGGGGAAACCAAAACACACTCTGAACTCATGTCTGCAGTTCTCTTTCTCTCTTCTCTCCTCTCCCCCTCTTTCTCCTCCTCCCTTTCTCTTTCTCTCTTCTCCTTTCCCCATTATCTCCTCTTTTCCTGCCTTCCCCCAACTCCTTCCCCTCTCTCCTCTTGCTCCCTCTCTTTCTCTCTCTGGTTTTAACAATCTTCCAGCCCAGAGGGCTTTGCTTTCCTTCCTGGCTAACGAAAACACCCCCTAGTTTGTATGTTATAATCTACCTTCTTGGCAAGCTACATCATCCATGACCTTTGGCAGACAGACTTGCCTTTTCGTAACAAAACCCACCTTTGAAAACAGAGAGAAAGATCATTTTCTCTCTCAGTACAACCAGGCTCCTGGAAATATTGACCCTCATTGGAGGCAGTAAGGGCCAGGAGAACAAATAAAGCTTTCGTAGTTCTGTGGCTCTTTGGGGCTGTGCAAGGTTTAAGAAGTTTGGGATTATGTAGGCTTTCATGGATGACTGACCCAACAAGCTCAGCTGAAACGGGGATTACACATAAGAAAAAGAGACATTTTTATTTCAGTTAAGGCTCACCTCAAAATGGGCAGAGCTTCAGTACGTTGACTTTTTGAATACTGGTAAATAAATAAATGAAGAGGCACCTTTATTGTGATTTTTAGATATTACTAGAGGCCAGGACTTTAAAATTTAAAGGGAGGAAAAGTTCCAGCAGGTTACAGACCACTGACATTTGAGGTTTGAGCCTTTAAGTTTTAGTTATAGAAATAAAGAATTGGTGTAACATTTGCTGCCTAAAATTCTGGAATTCTCCATCTCTTTTGAATTAGCTGTATACAGGGTCAATGAGGTGACTGTGGAGGGACTGCCTGCTCTTTCCATGTAGCTTGTCCACATGCTTTGAAAGTCACCAATCCATTCCCCTCCTGTCCCCAGTCACCACATGGCTGCAAGTTGGCTCTGAATGGGTCTTTCAAAATGTCTTCAAGCCAGACTATTTAACGGCTTAGTCTAGGCAAAAAGAATAAGAACAATAGCCATGAGTACACAATATATGGAGTAGGGAAGAAGAGATAGCAAATACTAGAGCTGGACTTCAGTTTAGGTTTAAACCATACTATGAAAATTCTTGATTGTAGAGTTTATTCAGTAGACAAGGAGGAACCATTAAAACATTTGAGTTTGTGAGTCATGTCAGTGAACCAAGTCTAGGAAAAAATTTAATGATCTGAAATGATCCTCTGTAGGAGTTCAGAATAGATGTGACTTTGGGAGGAAAAATCATAATTTAAAGATGCAATATGTGGGCAAAGGGACATTTCATCCTTGAAAAATGTCTCTTTTTTTTTTCCAAAACCAGAGCCAGTAACTTTTACCCAAAAGACTATAGAACTCTCTCTGGTCAAAATAGTTATTTATATCATTAGGGCATAAACATACTCTTAAGAAGTACAAAACACATCGAGGCAATTTTTACAAAGAATATTAAATATAGGTCACTCACAAATGCCTCCTAGGTGACCACACTAAACTGTATTCAAATTGTGCTCCAGCGACTCACAGTGTGCCATCCTGACATGACTTTTGAGTGGCCACAGCTGCAGATGTGCTTTAAATAGGTTTCCTTTAACTGGATTTAAAATCAATTAAAATCCCATTAGAAACATAATCGTAGTGATACACATCTTAAAATGGCATCTTCTAAAATAAACTAAAAAATGGGGGTGCTTGCATAATTAATGCTCTATACAGCACAGAATGCATCATGCCTTTCAGTTGCCACCTGCCCATATGTAGGTAGATGCTTCAGTTACTGCGGAAGGAACAATTGGAAGGCCACGTCAAATTCAGGTGTTGACACCAATAAAACATATTGATCCCCATCCATTCTCTTCTAAGAGAGCAAACACCTTGTAGATACGCCCACCATGACTTAGAACACATTTTACCCCTTTTCTGTCTACTCATTAACCAGTAAGAACATATTAAGCAACTCAACACACATTTACTTTCACTCCTGGCCCAATTCAAATGTTATTCTTTTGACAAAGCCAAGCCTGTTTCCTAAACCTGCAGTTACTAATTAGCTCCTCAGAACAATCATGGCACAGTCCTTTGAGCTTTATCACTTCAAAGTTTCTCTAAATATAGACTATCCTCATTCTTGAAGTATAGTCCTCAAACCAGCAACACAGGCATCGCCCGGGAGTTTGTTAGAAATGACGAATCTCAGGTTCTGCCCATATCTGCTGAATTGAAATCTGCAATGTGACCATATGACCAAGTGTTCGTATGTACATTAAAGTTTGATATGCAGTGTATTTTGTCGTGTTCTTAGGAGAGTGCCTTGCAAAGAGCCAATTCTCAATATTTCTTTAAATAAGCCAATATTTTTTTAAATTTTAAAGTATTAGGAAAGTAATATAAAAAATTAGGCAAATGTTTCTGTATTAGGGGGGCACCCTTTGCTTCTGAGTAGTAAGATAAATGAGATAATTACATATAAAGCACTTTTCCAAGGCAACGACATTTAAGCGTTTAGAGTGGCTATCATATAGTTGGTTTATGAAATGTTAGTTAATATTATCGTTATCTAGATTGCTATGCCAATTGATTTTTCTACTCATGTAGACATGATCTCCATGTTTTGGTCAATGTATTCCAATATGACTTGGTTGACTTTAGCTTTCATTTTATAGCAGGGAAATGAAACAACAGTATAGAGCCATTATTAAAAAACATCAGGAAAGGCAAGAAAGAAAGAGAGTTTTTTCTCCTGTAGTGGAATGACTGTGAGCCTTGCTGTGAGGAATATAATTATTATGGTCATTGTATAGAACATTTCTTAAGTAGCCACTGGGTATTTGGGAAAATTCAGATCCCACCAAAGACATATGTTCTATTTAGCACAGGGCTATGAGAATGAAATTGTTTTGTTGTTTTATTTTGTTTTACAATCATTCTTCAGCCAAAGTAGATTCCTATTTTCAGCCATTTCCTTGTAATCCCGCTTTTTAAAAATAATCTCTTTAAAAGAAAATATTCCAAAAAAGAAAAAAAAGCTTTGTGTTGTAATTCCAATTTTTGAACTGATACTTGATGTAAGGGTCTATAAAAAGATGAAGTACATAGTTTAATTGTCCTTTTATCAGACTGGGAGTGGGGGCACATGATAAGATTCCCTTTAGCAGCCTATTGACTCTTTCAACCTTGCCTCTTGAAACCTTTCTGAACATAGGAGCTGATACTGCAGGTTTTATATTTATAATGATTAATTAATTCTGCACTAAGCAATGTTCTTGACTGCAAGAACAAAATCCACTTTAGAAAGCCTAAATGACAGCTTGACTAAAATAATTAACACCCATACTGATAGAATTGAAATGTTCTTACTTGACTTTACACAGGCAGATTTCAGACATTTAATTAGTACTATTTCTAATTGTTCTAGAATTATAATAAAAATAAAGAAGGTTTGATAAAGCAATGGTGTAGATGAAAAAAATCAAGCAAGGGATATAAAATAAGGAAGTGATATTTAAATATGGATATACCTAAAACGGTTACATACAGCCCAGGCACAAACATGTATTTTGGTAGGTTGAGCTATGAACATAAAAATAGAGCTGATTGTAGTCCAGGTTTTGGGAGGACACTCTTAGATCACCATCATTGCTCTCTGGAACTATTAAACATCCCAATGATGTATAATATAACCGCGGCTTCTGAATGTCAGAGGTTTAGCATTTCCTTGCAACTCTTTGGCCCTTACTGTCAACTTTAACTATTATCTAGTTCATAATGGGACTTAAAAATCTCTAAATTTAAGAGTTCTGACATCTGGTTTCTATGACATAAGTAAATAAAAGAGGCAGAAGCACGTGATATAGTCTCTTGCCTTTTCCCATGAATTTCTGAATGGAATTCATAAAATAACCTAACAAGTGGAAGCTCTCAACCACAGCAAACTCAACCTAGTGTCTGTCAAATTACGTCTCTACAAAGTGACGGCTTCACGGATAAAAGGCTTTGATGACATCCTCACAATTCTCATTCTCCTATCTTCCTATTTTGTATTTCCTAAATACTAGTAAATGAATTCTAAATATTTACTAACTATCTTTTTTAAAAAATTTGCTTATAAAAAGAAAAAAGTAACCAAGGTGCTGGTCTGAGTGAAAAAACATATTGTTAAGGGCAAAAGAAGTTAGTGAAGTCCAAAATTTCATTGGCAGAAAGATCATTTTTTTGTTGTTATTATTCTGTGACAATCTTGTTGTGGCACCCAACTTCAATGCCTTCTGTAGGTTGGAGATTCATCCTATAGAAGCAATTGACAAAGCAATTGTCTAAAGCTGCACAATCCAATATGGCAACCTCTGGCCACATGTGTATTTTGAGCCCTTGAGATGTGGCTAGTCCATAATGAAATGCACTGTGTGCATAAAATACATTATGGATTTCAAAGACCAAGCATAAGAAAATGAAGAATGTAAAACTCCACATGGTTCATTTTTATATTGATTATATATTTAAGTGGAAATATTTTAGATATTTTGAGTTAAATAAAATATATTGTTAAAAGTAAGGTCACTAGGTTTTTTGGTTTGTTTTTTTCTTTTACTTTTTTAAATGTAGCTACCAGAATATTTTAAATCACATACATGGTTCATATTTTTGGCTCCCATTACATTTTCATTGAACAGTGCTGGTCTGCAGAGAGTTATACACTTAACAGTCATCCATATATTCTTTTTGTGAAGAATGGGCACTGGAATCTGAGAAGTATGGGTTTAGATCATCTTTCTGGGACTTTCTATAAATGAAAAGCAGAATACCTACCTCTCAAGGTTATTATAGACAATAAATTAATAAACTGTTAAATATTAAAGGGTCGAAGGTGGTCCCTGCCTGGCAGTGTTGCAGGAGAAAGAGCACGCATGTGTCTAGCTAAACAGAGTAACATCTTTGAACATGCACTTTCCCAGAAGCAGGGCTGTGGGCCAATTAGTTTCTACTTCTCAGTTTTTTTCATCCATAAAATGGAAGTCATAATCCAACCTTGCCAGGTTATAGTGGTGACAACATAGTGCTTAATAAATGGAGGTAATTATTAATACACACTCAATCAATGTTAATTATATTCCTTTTTCTTTCTAGCATTTGTTGCTTACCAGATGCCAGGGATTGCTTTAAAGAATTTAAGAAACATTTTATAATTTAATCCTCACAACAACAACAGCAGCAATAATACTAATAATGGCTAAAGCCTGTAGAGATCTGACCAGGCCCTGAGCAAGATGTCTTACTTGTGTAGTCTCAAACAGCATAATGAAGCATGTACTCTGGTAAGAAAATTAAGACACAAAGTATTATTAACCACATTTTATGGATGAAGAAATTGAGCCTCCGAGATACTAAGCCACAGCCCAAAGTCACACAATTAGCTCAAGACAGAGCTGAGATCCCAAAAGCTATTCTCTTAGTGACCACAACAGCGTCCATCTGCAACCTCCTTCCCTCCATGGCTTTGTTCCTTCCCATCTTCTCTTTCTTGTCTTTTCCTTCCTTCTTCCCACCCTGTTCTTCCTCCCTTTATGTTTTCTTTTCTTTTATTCTCTCTTCTCTCTAACCACTTTTAAGATAACAGTATATATGCTTATATGATTTTTTTCTCCCAGCAATATCTAGTTTGGTGCATTACCAAACTGTTTTTTAATGTTTGGCTTTGTTTGTTTTTTAAGCAACTTGACCGTAACTATCTCTGCCTGTGATGCTGCATTTGCACTTTCTGCTGCAAACTAAGTTCTGACGTGTTCCTCTTTCGGTTACTGCTCCTCTAATGTATTGATCAGCCCACCACAGAGGTGCTTCCTGTGAGTTACATTCGAAGAATGTCAGATGTCTGGACAAAGAAGTCATAATAGCACTTCTGTTGAATTCAACAGTACTAAACATCACCTTGGAGATGGTCTAGTCCAACTCTCTACATTTTACACAGAAGTACAGCAGGAAATTCTATTCTAGAGAGATTTTGACTTGATTTTGATTTTGATTTTCACATAGCTATGTGGTCTAGATCCAATTCAATGTACTTTGCACATACCATTCTATACTCCAAACTTACTTACCTTTAATAAATAGCTCAAAACCTACTATTAAGTACAAAGCTCCATTTTAGAAAAGAAAATTCAGGGAAAGCAAAGCAATGTTTAAAATGCTGTGGCAAAATCCCATTATTACATTCTTACAATCCGTTTATCTATGTCTCTTGACTGTTCTAAACTGTGCCATGCCCCCATAGTCACGCTTTACTTGGCTCAAAACTTCAGTGCAGAAGAGAACAACTAGCCTTCTTCCCCATGCTTGAGCTTTCAGCAGCCAATGCAAGAATAAATGCTTAGTTTCACAGCAAACTCAGCCTGCCTAATGTTGTACAACTCAAAACAACAAAGATAGGGACTTAGTCTGTTCAGGCTGCTATAACATAACACTGTAGACCGGGTGGCTTATAAACAATGGAAATTTCTCATGGTTCCGGGGGCTGTACATAGAAGATCAAGATGCCTGCAGCTGCAGTGTCTGGTGAGGGCCAGTTTCCTGGCTCACAGACTGCCATCTTCTCACTGGTCCTCCCTTGTATAGCAGAAGGACAGGGAGCTCTCTGTGGCCCCCTTTTTAAAGGCACTAATACCATTTACCTCTCAAGGCCCCACCTCTTAATACCATTGCCTTGGAGATTAGGATTTAACATATAAATTTGCTTGTGGGGGGAAGACAAAAATATTTGGTTTGTTATCATTCCAAGTTGTGTGGCTGATTTCTCAGTTGCACTTGTGTACTCCCACAGAGGTAATCCCTCAATGCATGTTAGGTCTTATCATTTATCCTGAATGACTGTGATTTTGTCATTTTAAACATTGCTCTGAGAAAGCATGCAAAGCTCAATGAAACTCTCTAATCATTTCTGATTCAACCTTACTGATCATTCTCCATATCACTGCAACAAGGCTTTCAAACTTTGGAGCATCATTTCCAGTTTATCAACTGTGAATAGCAGTGCACCATTGCGTAACACCAGGGAAGGGTGATTATTTAAGAATACCTCCACGAGTAAAGTCTTCTCCATCTGAGAGAATATTCATAAACCCTTCCCTATAGCAGCTAACTCCCACCATGTTTCATACCATTCTGCTCGATCTTTGTCACATTCTAGAATCAATTATTGTTATTAAATATTATATATACTAAAGAAGGTGACAGAAGTTATTGTTTATTGCCCTACATTTTTAGTATGCCAATGAAAAAGTAACTACAAATTTATTAACCTTAACCAGACTATAATGAATTTGATGGAAATAATGTTAATTTGTAGCAAACACAGTACACATTGATATTTCTCTAAACTCTGAGGCCAATTACAAGTCTTTCTGGTCCATGTCTGTAGCAGAGAAATCTCAATCTATCCGTCTCATGGGGTCATTGTTCTTAGGAGAATTAGATATGTTCTCAAAATGTGCTCAGTGTTGAGCGAACAGAAAGAAACAACTAGCATCATTATCTTCAAAGAACATTACTGGAGCATCCATCTACACCCTGAGTGGTTCTGAGCATCATACAAAACCAGACGGGCAGATGCAGAGCTTACATGGATACCCATATTGTGAATATACATAGGTCTCAAGCATACACTTCTGCTTCTATGTGATGAACACATCATTCAGGTAAATAATAAAAATATTGGTTTTTAATATTAATAGCACATGTCCATCCCCTATTCATATACCAAATCCTATAGAATAGCATTAGGCACTTTCCTAAGAGAATGTGCTTTGAAAGCTTGTGTTGGCTACAATTTTGTGTTGACTGAACCATAAATTCAATTTGAATTATCATTTGGTTCCTGTCTATAGCTTCTATCTCTCACATCGATCAAACGTTGGTATAAGGG
>NW_012154951.1:1982120-1983403 GCF_000956105.1 Propithecus coquereli | reverse complement strand
GTAATCCCGCTTTTTAAAAATAATCTCTTTAAAAGAAAATATTCCAAAAAAGAAAAAAAAGCTTTGTGTTGTAATTCCAATTTTTGAACTGATACTTGATGTAAGGGTCTATAAAAAGATGAAGTACATAGTTTAATTGTCCTTTTATCAGACTGGGAGTGGGGGCACATGATAAGATTCCCTTTAGCAGCCTATTGACTCTTTCAACCTTGCCTCTTGAAACCTTTCTGAACATAGGAGCTGATACTGCAGGTTTTATATTTATAATGATTAATTAATTCTGCACTAAGCAATGTTCTTGACTGCAAGAACAAAATCCACTTTAGAAAGCCTAAATGACAGCTTGACTAAAATAATTAACACCCATATTGATAGAATTGAAATGTTCTTACTTGACTTTACACAGGCAGATTTCAGACATTTAATTAGTACTATTTCTAATTGTTCTAGAATTATAATAAAAATAAAGAAGGTTTGATAAAGCAATGGTGTAGATGAAAAAAATCAAGCAAGGGATATAAAATAAGGAAGTGATATTTAAATATGGATATACCTAAAACGGTTACATACAGCCCAGGCACAAACATGTATTTTGGTAGGTTGAGCTATGAACATAAAAATAGAGCTGATTGTAGTCCAGGTTTTGGGAGGACACTCTTAGATCACCATCATTGCTCTCTGGAACTATTAAACATCCCAATGATGTATAATATAACCGCGGCTTCTGAATGTCAGAGGTTTAGCATTTCCTTGCAACTCTTTGGCCCTTATTGTCAACTTTAACTATTATCTAGTTCATAATGGGACTTAAAAATCTCTAAATTTAAGAGTTCTGACATCTGGTTTCTATGACATAAGTAAATAAAAGAGGCAGAAGCACGTGATATAGTCTCTTGCCTTTTCCCATGAATTTCTGAATGGAATTCATAAAATAACCTAACAAGTGGAAGCTCTCAACCACAGCAAACTCAACCTAGTGTCTGTCAAATTACGTCTCTACAAAGTGACGGCTTCACGGATAAAAGGCTTTGATGACATCCTCACAATTCTCATTCTCCTATCTTCCTATTTTGTATTTCCTAAATACTAGTAAATGAATTCTAAATATTTACTAACTATCTTTTTTAAAAAATTTGCTTATAAAAAGAAAAAAGTAACCAAGGTGCTGGTCTGAGTGAAAAAACATATTGTTAAGGGCAAAAGAAGTTAGTGAAGTCCAAAATTTCATTGGCAGAAAGATCATTTTTTTGTTGTTATTATTCTGTGACAATCTTGTTGTGGCA
>NW_012154951.1:1948615-1978601 GCF_000956105.1 Propithecus coquereli | reverse complement strand
AATAAATACTATACATCGGGCACCTCTCTTCCATAAAATAGAGAGAATGGTTTAATTAAAAGAAAATAGATTCATACTTCTCCTATGACCCCAGGCCTAACAGCCTGAGTTTGGATGTGTTCCTTTTGAAAGTAGTCACTCCTCGATGCCTATTGATCTCACCTGCCTGTTAATGGCCTCCTAACTCCCCACCTCTAAATTCTCTCAGTTGTATCTAGAGGTTCCCAGGGTGTATAACATGGGCTTAGGATGGACATGAAAGGTTTTGTTTCCCTTCAGCACACTGGTTGAAATCCTATTCTTCTAGACGTTTCTTCATATTGTTGACCCCGAGGTCCTCAGTAAAAACGAAGATGTTCACATGGGCTTCTGAGGTGGGGCTTCCATCCTCCCCAAATTGTGAGCTGAGGGGCTGGTGGTACCATAGCAGCACTCTGATCCTCTTGGGCCTCATAGGAGTGGAGCCACCATGCCATGATTTACATAGAAATGAGGAGCCCTCCTCTCTCGGGGCTGTCCACACAACTGGACTCTAAAACAGTACTGCTCATATCCCGAACATCCATGAATCCTCTCAACAATCAAGAAAAAATTAGTCAGGAAGCTGAACATACCAAGCACTGGGTAGTTTCTCCCCTGCCATCCTTCACCACCCCTCCCTACCTCCTCTTACACAAAATCAGATTATGAAAAGTAGATGCCTGGCTGCAGAACCTCCAAATACAGCTAGGCAGTGGTTTCCCAGGAAATTACAGAATAATATCTAACACTTTTTGCATGCCTGATTTAAGCTAGGCATTTTCTAAGTATCTGATGAGTTCAAATCCTGACTATATCACATCTAGCTGTGTGACCTTAACAAATTTCTAAACTCCTCTATACCTCCCCTTCCTCAGCTCTAAAATAGAGATAATAATAATCCCTGTGTCACAGGGTTGCTCTGAGAACTAAAGGATTCAGACATAAAGCACTTAGAAAAATGTCTTACACATAATAAGCACGATATTGTGTTTAGCTATTATTAATCCTCACAATAACCTTCTAAGGACTAATGCTTTTTCCAATTTACAGATGAGGAAGCCACAGCATAGAGAAGTAAAGTAACTTGTCCAAGGTAACCCAACTAATAAATAGATGAAAGAGCTGAGAATCAGATGCAAAGATTTCAGAACCATATCCCAAACTTTTAACCACCACCCTCTCATTCTGTTGTGTGTTAAAAAAAAAAGAAAAGAAAATTAATTGTCCAAATTACCTATCAAAAGTCTGTTGAGTCTTCTCCTTGATTATCTCCAGTTTCCTCTTGTAGAGGCAACAAGGAATAGTAAATAAAAAGCCTCTACCCACAGAAGCCTCAAGCACTGCCCTCTGCAAAGATGCCTTCTCCTTGCAAGCGGATTCCTTACGAATTTTTTAACTAGTGCTACATTTCTTCAACAACTGGAATCACTAGTGACCATTCTCTGATTTTTGGTCTGGTGTTTTATTTGTTTATTAATTTATTTATTTGTTTGTTTATGTAATTCCCCAGCACTAATACTACTTTCCTTTCTGGCTTCTTCATTGCCGCTGGGCATCTGTCCTTAACTTTTTCTTTTGGACTTCATTCCATCAAGTAAGCTGTAACTAACGCTCTGAAGCATAAAACTTGGGCAGCCCTCCCCCTAGTGGTAATGCTGGAAATATCCTAAAATTGCTAGGGTTACAAATGAATCCCTTTCTGTCCAAACCTACCTATTCCTTTCAAAGTTATTACAAAAAGAAGAAGCAGACAAGTGGAGAATATCAAATGACAAAGATGAAATAGCTTTCTGATGCTCCCTAAAAGCTTAGGTACTTCAGTCATCTGGAGGATGAGTCGAATAACAAGAAGGGCCAGGCTCAGGCGGCAGAGGGTGGGTGGAGGGAGGGAAGAAAACCCAAATTTATAAGGGAGGCACTTGTGAAGCATTCAAAGCTCCTGCGTCAAAAGGCAGCATGTCATGTTAGATGGGAAGTGGGAAATAAAGGAAGATCATTGAGGCTGGAATGTAGAGAAGAGAGAGAATTAGGCCAGGCCAGCACATGCAAGCTCTTCCAGCCAAATTTTAAGATTGGAGTCTTATGTCTAAATGCAATGGGACTAGGCTTCTATGTCTTGGGCTGTAAAAAGAAAAAACAAATAATAATAGCAATGGGAAGCAATTAAAGGTATTTTATCAAGAAATCAACACAATTAGGCTGGAAATTTTAGTAGATCCCTAAAATCATATCTAATTATGCCAGCAGAGAGGTAGGAGTCATTTCCAATCCAGTGATTTTGTTTTCCCCATTATCTTCATTTCATATTTCTAGGCACAGACAAGATTAAACCAATAAAAGTAAAGACCTGCTTTTTAACAGACAGAAAGAGAAATGATTTTACTGGGAAGTGAGGGATATTTCTAAGTCAGCATTCCCTACCGGGTAACTGTCAGCTCTGTCTGGAAATGGCTAAAATTACTGATCAGAGTAATGAATTTAATAATCCCTTGGTAATCTTTCCCTCTGTGAAGGGGAAAACAATAAATGCTTCTCTGTGGTTATAATATATTTGCTTATCCATTTACTTATCCAAATGGTTTGGGAGTCCCAGAGAAGCATGAAATTTGACAGTGTCAAAACCTACCCATTCTTAGGCCCTTCTCCATGGAACTTTCCCAGCTGTGATCCACCTCTCTCTTTTCTGTTCTCCTACAGCAGCTGACATTACTTCTTGGGGTCTAATAGTCAAAACCGATTTAAAATGGTCAACAGAGAAACTGTGAGTTCCCAGCCCATCTCCCGCCCCTCGACCACTCACATAGAAAGAACAGCATGTGGGGATGGAAGCAGAGATGATGCATCTACAAGCCAAGAAATGCCAAAGGGCGCCAGGCAACCACCAGAAGCAGGAGAAAGGCATTGTCTTCATCCATTTGTGCTACTATGAGAGAATACCTGGGACTGGGTAATTTATGAAGAACCAAAATTATTTCTCACAATTCTGGAGGCTGGGAAGTCCCTGATCAAAGTGCCAGTGGGTTCAATTATTGGCGAGGGCTGTTCCTCCAGAGGGAGGGAATGCTGTGTCTTCACACGACGGAGGCAGAAAGGCAAGTGACTGAATCCTGTACGAATCCTCTTTCATGAGGGACTAATTACATTCACAAAGGAGGAGCCCTCAAGGCCTACTCACCTCTTAGAGGCCCCAGCTCTTAATACCATCACATTGGCAACACCTGAATTTTAGAGGGGCCACATTCAAACCATAAAAGGCATGGAACAGATTCTCTCTCACAGCCCTCAGAAGGAATCAACCCTGTCAACAGCGCCTTGATCTTGGACTTGTAGCCTCCAGAACTGTGAGTGAATAGAGTTATGTTGTTTAAGCCACCCAGTCTGTGGTACTTTGTTAAGGCAGCTCTAGCAAATTAATACAGACATTGGTCTCAGTCTTCTACATACGAGGAAATGTCACCACTCGTTCCCAAAAACCAAGGTCAGAAAGTTGAGTCATCCTTGAACTTGTTACTTTCCTTACACACATGAGTGTACACACACACACACACACACACACACACACACACACACTACCACATGTTAAACCATCAATTAAGTAGCCCATTGATGAATAACATTGCTCTCATCCTTCCATTACCATCCTTCCCTTTTAATTTAAACTTCTGTTTCTTCTTCCCTGAACTACTACAAAAGATTGTGTTATTTTCCCACTTTCCTATTTAAAACCTTCCAGTGGCTTCCATCACATTTAAAATAAAATTGGAACTCTTCCTGATGGCCTACTAGGCCTCAGATGACTTTGCCCTGCCCTTCTCCCTGGTGTCACCTCTACTCCACCTCACTCCCCATGCTTCAGCATGGTGACCTCTTTCTTGTTAAAAACCCCCCAGCCTATTCCCACCTCACGGCATTTGCACTTGCTGATCATTTGAATGTTCTTCATCCAGAAAGGTGCATAGCTGGCTTCTTCTCTTCTTTCAGATCTCAGCTGCAAAGTTAAACTCTTCCAGGAAGCTCTTCCTGACTACCTAGACTGAAGTCATCACTCAGTCCCTCTCTATCACATCATTTTATTTTCTACTTGGTATTTTTCTATCACTTGCTATTTTATTTTTGGTCTGTTGAAAATATTGATTGAGCTTCTACTCTGTGCTGAAAACTCTTCCAGGCACTTGGGAGGACAGTGGTGAAAAGACACATGAGGTCTTTGTTCTCAAGGAGTTTATGTTCCAATAAGGGAGTACAGATAAATCACTTATCTTTCTATTTTTATGGTTTATACATTTTTTTAATTGTTTACCCATCCCTCTCTCACTACAACATAAACGAGAAGACATCTGGGCCCTTTTCTGTCTTCATCTCTGTATCTCCAAGGTCTTAAGTAGCTCCTGGAACATGGTAGCGACTTAGAAAATATTTATTGAATAAATCAAAGGAAAAAAAGAATGAGTGATATTAAACCTACAACATGGCATTACAAACTTAAATCTCTATCATTGAGCACACCTGTTTACAACTCTGAATCTCAGTTAAATTTCTCTGTAAATATGGAAGTACTGACAACTAACTTCAGGGCTTTTGTGTCGATAAAAGAAGATTCTGTTTGTAATATTTTGCTTTGTGTCTCATACATGGAGGGTGCACAGTGAATAATTAATGAATTAACATTTATGAAAGTAACTGGGGAGCATTTTTTGAAACATAGAAACTATGACCAGGTTTCCAGGTGAATGTTTTGTTTTAACTATTAATAATAATTCCCCAGACACCTTCCTTTCCTCTGCACTCCTATATAATCTCTTTCTTGCAGCACTTCTGATTTTCTACATTAAATCATAGGTATTCTGATGCATGCTCTATCTGTAATAAGAAACTCCTTGAGGGCAAGACACACTTATTTTTATAAAGCGTTACATACAGCCTCGTCTTAACTATTTCTGTTCGTGATAGGCCATCTCCTCAACTCCCCTGCAGTCTCCTTGCAGAGGAAATGACTTTCTCCCATCTTTCAGCTGCCATAGAGCCAACTCTTCACAGCCATGCAAAGTCTCCTCATCCATTCTGGGCACATAGTTGATCCCCAGTCACCAAATATTTGTCAAGTGAGTGAGATTGACTGTGGTAGGCAGCCTCTCAGATAGCTCTCCACCTCCTGATATTTCTGGACTTCTGTTATCTCCTCCCACTGAGTGTGGGCTGGACCTCTAGTGACTTGCTTCTAAAGAACAGAATACATAAGAAATCGTAGTATATCATTTCCAATATTGGTTTACCAAAAAAAAAAAAACTGTGACTCCTGACTTTGGTACTCAAGTTTCTCTCTCTCTCTCAAGCAATGTTGGGCAGTCCTAAGGAGAGGCCCACATGGCATGGAACTGATGTCACTAGTGAGTATCCAGGTGGTAGGCCTGAGACCTCTGCACAACATGTGTGTGGATAGTAACCCTGCCCCAGCTGAAGTTGGGATGACTGCAGCCATGAGAATACCTTGATGGCAGCCATGTGAGAGACACTGATTCTGGGACACCCAGGTAACACATTCGTAGATTTCTAACCCACAGAAACTCTGAGATAATGAACTTGTCTCAAGCCACTAAGTTTGGGGATACTTTCTTACACAGCAATAAATAACTGATGTAAAGCAGTTAATGTTCCTCAACAAATATTCTTAGAGTGACCGAATGACTATCTTCTGGCTCTTTACTGAGAGTTAAGACATAAATTCAAAGACTTAGAAAAGTAACCTCTTTGACTTTATTCTGCAACCTGAAATTATAGGAATATGAGTATAGAAATCAGTGATTCCTTACTCAAACAACCACTTTTTGTGGTGACATTATGTGTCAGGAAGTGAACGTGATACAGTGTCCTACTCTGAAACGGAGCTTCCAATCCACAGGGCGCACAGTAGTCTTCTGCCTTGGGGGTCTCCATGTCAGTCATGTTGGCTCCATAGAACTCTGGGTGAAAGAGAACTTAATGAAAATCTGATATATTTTTTTCAAACAGAGTGTCAAGTCAGACAAACCTATGTATAAGCCTTGGCTTTCTACTGACTGACAAAGAGATCTGAGGAAGTGAATAAATCTCTCCAAGTCCTCAATTTCTTTAATAGTAAAATAGGCATCATGGTATCTACCTTGTTAAGGATTTATATGGTACAAATCCCAGCTTGATATTTACTGATCCAAAGAAACTAAAAAATATTTACGGTCACATTTGGCATGCCTTCAAAAACAGAATCATCAAATGGGAAAATACAGAAAAGGTCAATTATGAGGTTCCCACAAAAAAGCCAGCGACTCATGTCAGAAGATGGAATTCTGCAGGCTGAAATCCCTAACTAAATGTGACTACAACCAAACTGAACAAAATGAATTGAGATATGCATACATCATAGACGTTTTCTCCATATTTCCCAAACACATATGGAAGCAAGAATCACTTAAAGTTTGAGAAAAGTAAATTTAAAACACTACTTCATAAAATAGATAATAAACATAAGAACCTTGTAAGCCTGAGAACTGGCATAGAATGAAATGAAAATATAGCAATATATAATTGAAAAGGGCTTTAAAAATCCAGAGCTCATATGAAAATCTTAAAAAAAAGTCTACTAAAAAGCAAAATCAGTGTTACAACGTTTATTCATCGACACTGTGTCTTTCATCCTCTTGGTGCCCATTTACCTTCAGTTTACACACAATTCTAACAAAAATGGATATTTAATTTTTTAATCCTCTCCAAATTAGGTTCAAACAGTTGCATGTTCAGACTAGCTGGAAGTACTGAGAAGTACTAGCCTGACGGAAAGAAGAAAATTGACAACAAATTAGCCAAAGCCCCCACTAAAAAAAATCCTAACAGAAATTTGAGGCCAATTAATAAAGAGGAAGTCAGTCCTGTATTTCCCGCTAGCATCACTATTTTATAGAAGTACGTAAATATTCCGATTAAATGGAATCTTTCCAAAGATGCTAAAATTATGTTTTACGTTTTATCTCCCGAAACTTGGAAGTGTTCCACAACTTTAAGAAAAATGTTATTGTTACTTGGCATTAAAATTACATATGATGTCAATTTCAGTCATCTATTGAATTCAAATGTAAATTCCTCTAACCTGGCGGCAGCAGGCAAATAACATATTAAATGAATGCCTATGCAGGGATAGCAGACACCTAATGAGGCACCGTGGGACACTAGCCTGTGTGAAGTCGACCCTAACCTTTGATGTTGACATCCAGAAAGACGGGCATGGCTGTGCTCAGCCCGTCCGTTGGGACCAGCAGGCCGAGGGTCTGCAGTTGAGCACATAACCACTTGAGAAAGGAGGCTCTGACTGCAGCATCTGGGTTTTTCTTTCTATGTGTGGTGAGAGGAAATAGTGTCACACCATGGATGACTTTTTTACAACACCACACTGCACTTTCCTAGTGCAGACAGGGTCCTCCATCAGTTTTCCCTGTGTTGTCAACTGTCCCATCAGCAAGTCTTCTAACCAAGAGGCACTTTCCTACCTAATGTTCTTCTCCCCAGTGGTTCATTAAGGGTTGGCTGAATGTGTGCTGGACGTTCTCCACTTGCTCCTATCAATCTACTCTCTACTGTGCTCTGGCCCCAGAAGGCTGACCTCAAAAGCCTGCTTCAAACAGATTCCCTTGTCCTATGGCTTCTGGGCAAAGCAGCCATGAAAGAAAGCAGAGAGTGGTGAGGAAGACTGGCATTTTGTCGCCTGGTTTCCAGCTCTGCTAGACGACTTGTTAGAGGGGGCTTCCTCATTTTTTTACTCAACTTTATTTGCATGCAGTGAAATCCCTTTTACTTGTACTGTTCGATAACTTTTGAGAAATGTATACACCTGTGTAACTACCATCACAATCGAAAACGAAAATGTCCCATCACCATGAAATGTTACCTAGTTCCCCCTTGCAATCGGCCCCCACCTCCCCAGCCCCAGGCAACTCCTGATTTGATTTCTGTCATTATAGATTAGTTTTACCTTCTTTAGAATTTAATACAAATGGAATCATAGAGTATGAACTCTTCTGTTCACCCTAAGCATTTAGAGATGTATCTATGTTGTTGATTCTATCAATAGTTCATTACATTTGCGGCTGTGCAGTATTCCACTGTATGCCTATCACACTGAAGATTCACTCCTGCCATCTGGTCCTCCCCTACAACTAGCATTTTCCTCAGTTGGGGAAATGTTTCCTTGTTGGTTTCCCTTAAGTCACCTTTGTGAAGGCCATCACCTTTGTAAATAGCTCTTTCATTAAACTCTCTTCCACGATCCCTTGGGGATGTTCTGTCTGTCTCCTGCTGTGTCTCTAACTGACCCAATATCACTTAGGAAACAAAATATTAAAAGAGTATATAAACTTTTTTCTCTTTGGAAAGGAAAATTTTATAGGCATTATCTTATTTTGTGTTGCTATAACTAAATACCACAGACTTGGGTATTCACAAAGAACAGAAATCTGTTTCTCACAGTCTCGGGATTGGGAAGTTCAAAATCGAAGCACTGGTATCTGGTGACAGCCTTCTTGCTGTGTCCTCACATGGTGGAAGGCAGAAGGGCAGAAGATAGCTGAATATTACATGAATCCCATTAACGAAGAAAGACCCCTCGTGGCCTAATCATCTCTTAAAGGCCCCACCTCTTAAAATACCATGACATTGGCTTTGGGCTTTTGGAGGCAACACATTCAAACCACAGCAGGCATCATTCTGTCGTCTTTTCTTATGTCCTTCTGTGGCAAAAAAGTAGGTACCAGCCTTTTTTAACTACAAAAAAGAAGAGAGATATGGGGATATCTGGCCCTTTGCCTGAAATAATAGGTAGAAAAAGACTGAAAGCAAAAGGGTCTGAAACCTTGAATTTCTAAACCTTTAGCATCCCTTTAATTTATTCAAAATTAGTCATTTTATTTTATTTATTTAAAAATAGTTTATTTCTTCAGACTATAAAAGATATGTTTTTTAAATGAATATTTGTTTGGAAAATGCACAAAAGTATGAAGAAGAAATAAAAATCATCTATAAACCAACCATCCTGAGATAAACATATCATATTTCTTTCAAGTCTTTTTTTTTCTTTAGTGATGATACATATGCAACTATTGTAAATAAAATTAGATTCCCAGGGTAGTTTTGTTCCCTGCCTTTTTACACTAACTACATATTGCTGGTATTTTCATTATCATTAAATATTATTTGAGGACATTATTTTAATGTCTCTGTAAATCTTGCATGTATTACACATGTTCAACTATTAATCCTTCCCTATTGTTTGTGAACTTCTGCTTCTAACAGGGATCTAAACTTTATAGAAAGTAAACCAAGTTTCAGTTCATTCATTGGCCATTATGATGGAGTTCTTTGACATTTGGGGCCAGCCTAGTTCCTAAATAGAATTTAAAATCAAGGGATTTAACAATTGAGAGAAAGGTGCTTGACAGCTAATCGAGGAGAACAGTCATTTGGGGAATATTCCCTGGGCCTAACAAGGAAAATAGTGGGGTTCTTAGTCTCCACCTCCAGATAACTTCTAAAGCCTGCCCTGGTAAGGTTCAATTAAGACGAGAAAGATCAGGTAACTGCAGGAAGACCATAATTCCTGCAATAACAAATGTCAAATGTTGCCATTTTAGCTGTTCTGAGTGACTGCCTTGTTATTTCTGAGGGTTTTAAGGGTAGTATATGTCAATGGCAGCATCACTGACTTTTCAAAGTAATTAACTTTGTATCCAAAAATAACCTTAATTGTTTAACCACCGGTGTATTAGGCACCATGGGAAGGATGTATCACTTTCTTTGGAAATAAATCTGATTCCTTCAGTCTCTGGATTTATTTCTCCAGGAACCGTGTTATTGTCTTGTAAAATGTTCCACCCCTCCCATTATCTCCTGAGTAGCAGTTAGCTGGGAAGGGAACAGTTATATTGATATATGAAGTTGGAGGCAGATGCCAAGCTAATTGATCTGAGTAGTTTAAATGGGAGAAAATACTTCCAAGAATCAATAGAGGTGCTAATTCGGCTAATTGTTGGATAGTGTTTCTTTTTTAAGTGAGCGATTTTCCCAATTACTGTTTATCATGCTGATTTTTTTTGCCCTGCGTTTATCAGTTTTAACTTTACTAAACCATCTATGGTATTGGTTTCCGATGTGTCTTTGCCCCCAAAGTTTTTATTGCCAACCTAATGGCAGCTAGTTTTCCTGGATGTGCTGATCCACAGTACAAAAAACAGGCCTGGCCTTTTGCTAAGATGACTCCAGCAGAGACAATTTTCTACCAACCGCATCAAAAACAAAAACAAGAGTTCTTGTCTTATTAGAGTTGATGGACCAAGAAATAGAAGTTTATGCATATTATTTAAAGTTACAAGGGTAATCAATAGGCAAACTAAAGATTAATATCTTGGTAATTAAAAAACTGAGAAGAGGAATGCAGAGGGAGTAAATAGTGACCTGATTTCTAACCTTTCCGGAGGGGTGTGTATGGCGGGGGGACATCAATAGGTATTGCTTGTGATTGATGGTTCAAAAGATGGCCAACAATGAATGCAAGGACTGGAAGTGAGAAGGAAGTAGGGAAAGGGAGAGACTTTTAATTCTTTTTGCTTAACCCTGCTATGTAATAATTCTAAAATAATAATAGCCGCATAAACACAAAGTTGTTGGGAGTTTGGAAAATACAGTGAGTAGATACAAGCAAAAGGGGACTCCTAGAGTGCTAAATGTAAAGATGGAAAGGGACCTAAGAAAACAAAGTCCTGTTCCCTCCTTTTACAAATGACAGACTAAGAGACAGATGGTTGAATAATAGAGAATATTACAAACATTGAAATGCAAAAAGGACAAAAGAGAGCATATTCTATTGATATGCATAATATTTTCTTGGAATAATACTTGGAAAGTTCATCTTGCTAACCCCCACCGTCCAGCATCCTCAAGCCTGCTCACTAATGCCTGAAATTCTTTTAAGAAGGGACTAAGCCTTCATTCCAAAAAGAAGGGTACCCTAGGGAAAAATTTACACATTAACTCAGGGTTCTACTTGAGTGATTTTGACCTAAATTGGAACAAGGTTTAAATGTCTGATATTAGAAGAGTACAAAACTCTGAACGCTGAGACAGAGGAAACTCTGTCAACACGAGCTTAAAAAGGGAAGACTGACCAAAGGCACTAGATACAAATATTTTGCGTCATAGCTGTTTCCTGCTGTATTTCCTGCTGTACACTCTCTTTCTCTGGCCTCCTTGTTTATTTCTGTGCAATGGTCCATGACGGTGTAGTCATTTTTATGGCTTAAATCAGCATCAGAATTAGATTTTCAAATAGTTATTGTCAGATTTTGGCTGGAATCTTTGGCAGATTCCCCTGGTGGAGTTTTCACTGTCATATCAGGGTGGTAACAAGAACCATGAACCATCTCATCACCTGGTGGTTAACTTGGAATAGAGAAAAACTTTTCAAGCCTTCCCTTGGGACGTTCACTGGTTAAAAGAATCCACATCAGGGCACCAACAAGTGTCTCCCTGCAAATAATATGTCATTCTCCTTCTCCTCCTCCTCCTCCTCATCATCATTGTCATCACCTTAACTACAGTTTGGTTGTTATATGACCTAGAACAAGTTCTTTCACTTCTCTGAGAATCAGCCTGCTCTTCTGTAAAAATGAAGATATTGAACTTTGTCCTGCTCACCTTGTAGAGTATGGAGCATAAATGTGGAGAAAGGAATGAGGCAAAGGTACATAGGAAAGCCATTAGAAAGTACTAAGCAAATATGAACAAAATTGACTTGATTCCAAGGTCATGAGTTCTTTGAGGTCAGGGACCCCACATAGCACTGCATGGAGTGCTGCACATTGTGGATATTCAAACATGTTTTATGTATGTGTAGCTGAGAAAACAGGGCAAAAATAGACAAAACTGAAAACGATAATGTAGTTGATTCCATAAAGGATGAGGGAGGGGTCTGGATAGACAGCTCTATGATTTCTGAGGACATTAAGCCCTCCAGAGAGAAACTGGTATAAAATCATCAAAAATAATAGGCTTGGCTTGGTGGCTCACACCTATAATCCTAGCACTCTGGGAGGCTGAGGCTGGCAGATCATTTGGGCTCAGGAGTTCAAGACCAGCCTGAGCAAGAGCGAGACCCCGTCTCAAAAAAAAAGAAAAAAAGCTAAAATTGTGAAGAAGAAACTTCAACTGGGCCCTGAAAGACAGACTGGGTGTAAGATACTGAAGAAGAGAGAAGTCAATCAAAGACAGGGGCCAAATACAATTGATAAATTTATTAAGTGTTTACAGTGTGCCCAGATTGAATTATCTGGTAGCCCTTTCACATGTATTTTTTAGTCTTCCCAAATATTTCTTAGGAATAAATATAAATCATATAGATGAGACCTGCCAGGGAAACTCTCGACATTGTTTTAAAACTAAGTAATAGATTTCAGAATGTGTTGCCGACCAGGCTTAAGGCCTCAAATGCAGAAAAAGAGAAAAAAGAAGGCAAAAGAAAGTGGTAGTGAAAGAAACAAAATGGAAAAAGGTAAAAAAAATAAGTTAGATGGAATACAAAAAGAAAAATGGATAGATAGAAGATGGGATAGAAAGGGAAACAAGTGGAGTGGTTTATGAGGCTGTGCGTAGTGAAGGAGGAACACATAACAAAGGTGTCTGTTCCTGCACATGGCCATGAGGTTACCATTCCCACGTGCATTGGCCTAAGCTCAAGGTTAAGAATTAGAAAACAGGACCTCTGACCCTGTGTTCACAACTGATTAGTCAAGAAACCTTGAGCAAGTCAACTAACCTTTTATTGACCTACCTCACTTAATCTGTTTTTTCTTCCGATATATTACCTTTCCTGACCACTGCATTAGATGAGAACAAAATGAGTGCATATTATGTGAAAATATTTTGAAAGAAGAACGCAGTAAGCAAGCACCATGTTAGATGTTAGAGATCCAGAGATACACAAAACCTAGTCTCTACCTTCAAAGAACTCACAGGCCAGTAATGGAAACAAGATGTGTTAACAAATGTCTTGCAACTTGTCTTGTAGGACAAACGTAATAAGAAAACACGTTCCTAGAGTACAGAATGGTTAACTCTATCAGGGGAGGTCAGGGAAACTCAGGGGGAGCATCATAGGAAGAAAACACAGGTGTCAGTGTTTGTTTTATGGAAAAAAATAAAAGAAAAGTAATGAAAGGAAAGACAAGAATTAAATAAATAAAATTTCCAGTTTTAAATCCACTTAATTTAGTATCAAACAAACAATGTGTTTGTTACTGTCTGACTTTCTTTCTCTGCAATTTTAATCAAGTCCAAAAGGATAGCTGGGAGATTAAATTACCACCCACAAGACCTTGATTTATCCAGGGAAAATGGACTATTTGAGCCTCCATCCCCTGAACAGAACAGACAAGCCAATTTTCCCTTGAAAAAATCAACAGGTAGAGGCATAACAAAGGTCATATATTATGAGACTGCAGATGGAAATTCTGCCCCAGTAGTTACATCGACACAGTTATTACTGTTATTACAGCTAAACCTCCTCATTCCACTGACATTATTAACCAAGACAAACGTGGCCCTGCAGCTTTATTTCATGGGGCAGATCACCTATTAAACGAAGAACAACATCATTGTCTTTTTCACCATTTCCAAAATTGTTTCCTGCCTCTAATAGGTTTCCTGGGCTTTTTTCCCCTTACTACCAAAATAGACACCATTCATCTCTATATGTTGTTATATGGCCAGATTCTGTTTTGCATATCCCTATTTATTCCCACAATACTGAGAGGTAAGAGGTGTCTAACAGCTGTGATCATTTATGAAATCATCAACATGCTCTCTGGCAATCTCATTTACGTGTGTACAGAGTGAATCAGCCCCTAAGAAGCCCAAAATTTATCAGGGCATTATTTTTTTCCTCCAACCAAAAATGCGCACTTCAAGATCCATTAGTGAAATTTATCCCAGATTTTGTGAGTGTTACCTTAATCTGGAGAAAGAAAACAAGTCTCTGAGTATATGAGTAATTTGGCCAAAATTATACGGCTATAGGTGACTGGACAGAGACTAAAACTGAGGTCATATAAACATTTTTTGCACCTATTTATGTAGGGGAAATGGCCACTCTTTCTGAAACTGGAATGCAAATCGTTATTTGCTACGTGGATGATAAACTAAAATTCAACCACCTTCATTTGGCTTATGAGTTGGGCTGATTTTTGCATGAAAATTTTCCTCCTTTAATTATACCTTTCTTACATCAATTAATTTACTGAGTAAATGTAAATATCACTTCCACACTCCATGTGCCTTGGATTTATTTCAATCTGATAATGTTCCCTTCTTGTCAAAAGGGGAACAAATCCCCTCTAAGCATTGATGCTCGTGGAGCTGGCATAATTGACTATTTTTGATGGAGTCCTAGGTGTGCTGTGTAATTATAAATAAAAACCTAGACAGAAACAATTATGGTAATCATTCAACAGCATCCTCTGTTCTCTTGTGATTGGTACCCTCAAGAGGCAGAGTCCAGCAAGAAGTTTGGTACAATCTCATACTTAAGAAAAGAGAAATACATCTTTGAGGTTTTGTGAAACTTCAAATGATCAAGTCTGTCCAAGGAGGTTTGCCATATGGTTTGGGCTTTTGCATGCCTTTTTTTTTTTTTTTGAATTTTCTTCTCTAATAAAACACACCAACATGTCCCTGTTGAACAACAACAAAATAGCAGGACTTGATGTTCCAGTGGCGTCAAGGTTGAGAGCCTGACCTGCGAGGCCCTCTGTGGGCTGTCTCTCCCTTGGCCTCTACACTAACAGCCAGTCTGGCCAATGGTAGACAAGAGGGGTGGAGGCAGAGCCCTCTTGTCTCTTTAGTTTCTCTGGTCTGAGGACAGTTGGACTGATCCTGGGCCAGACCTGGCTCCCCAGCTCTTTGCCTTTTGGCGACCAGCCACCTGGAGTCTGTTCAAATGAACAAGCTGCCTTTTCTTCCTACATATCGGTTTCTCTTCCATTTGAAAACAAAACTCTTCCCCATCTGCTTGCTTCTGGGATCGCCATAATTGCATGGAGGATAATTGGCGGCAACTCAATCTGAGGAAAACCCTGTTGATTCGAAGCATAGTCTCAATAAACGTTTGTGTTTCATCGTTTTGCTAAATGGAGCCTGCATCCCAGCCAGCTCTGCTAATGCAAGAGTGGAAATTAATGGGAGGCAACTGAGAAGGAAGGAAAGCGTTGAACAATGCTCTGCCATGACCCCTTTGTTTCTAAGAATTCTCTACCATCAGGGGAGCCATTGATGTGTCTGGATCATGCTCCCTAATCCATAAAGCACTAACGTAAATGATGCCAGAATGGGGCCCTAAAACCGATGAGACTGTGAGAATAGGGCCATTTTCCTGACTCTGTGTAGTAAACTATGGCCCTGGATCTGAGAACTGAGCTGGTCAACTCTCATAAAAAGAAAACATCGTTGCCTTAATACCTGACATTTACTTTCTGAAACGGTCATTGTCTGTCCCAAAAAGCCACTAGAGTTTTTGCACAATTTATGAGCAGGGAGTATTGGTGCAAGAGAACAAGTATGACATTCACACACCTGAGTTCAGATCCCACCTCTGATATTTATTAGTTGTGTGACCTCGAGCATGTCCTTTAGTCTCTCTCGGATGCGGTATTTTGTCTCCAACATGGGGATTAGGCATCCCCGTGGGTTGCTGTGAGTAAGATTTGTTTATGTAAGGATAAGATCAGTACCTTATACATAATAAGCTCTGCAAAACTTAGCTATTATCACGTATTAAGTTGATGTTCATTCAACCAACCTTTCCTGAGCGTTTACTATCTATCAGTCATTACGTTATATGCTGGAAATACAGCAAAGAAAAAATGGACAAGGTTTTTGCCCTCATGAATCTTAGAGACGTGTAAGGGAGACAAACAATAAACAAGAAAATAAATTCTAAACAAGATAATTTGAAATAGTAACAATTTCTATGATGAAAACAAAACCAAGCAGACTGGGTAGAGAAATACTGGGATGATGCTACTATTTTAGGTAGGTTATTCAGAAAAGGTCTTTCTGAAGAGGAAATATCTGAGTTTCCACCTGAATGTGTAGGCATAGGAAAGAACTGGTGCAGTGGCTTGTAATGGAAATAATCTTAATATATTCAAGGGGAAAAAAGACAGCGAGGCTGGAACACGGTGGACAAAGGGTAAGCAAGACATGAGATGTAAGTCAGAGGCCAATAGACAGGCCAGGGCAAGAGCAGGAGTGCCCACAGCAGCTAGTGCAGTGGTCTTGGCGAGAGATGATGGTGCCTTGGACCAGGGTTACAGCAGCAGAGATGGAAAGAGATGGGCAGAATTCAAGCCATATACATTTTAGCTATGTAAATAAGCCTGGCCCATATTTACTTTCACAGATCTGATTAAGCTTAAGTTCTTGTTTTTAGCCTGAGTTCACCTGTGCAGCAGCACACAGGCAGACAGTGGCAAGGACCGAAATGAGTTTTATTCCTAGGATTTTTGCAATTCTAGGTAGGCAGGATAGGATAGTGGAAAGTGCCCTGAGCTTTTAGTCAAAAGAACTGAGAATGAGCTGGATTTGCCACCCATTAACTATGTCACTTTGATAAGGTCACTCAAAGTCCAGCCTCAGTTACCTTTTCTGTAAAATCCAGGGGGTCGTACCAGACTCATAGAATTTGGAAGAGAATATACATGGAAACTATTCTGCGAACTTCAATATAATGTGAGAATGTAAGGAAGCATTTCCAAACAGAGAGCTGGGACGACGGGATGGTTTCTGCTTTTCTTGATGTCCAGAGCCCAACCATAGAGCCAACTGGGCCACATCTTGTTTGAGTTTCTACATTAGTTTCCCAGGACCATAGTAATAAATTACACAAATGTGGGTGCTTAAAACAACAGAAATTTATTCTCTCACAGGGCTGGAAGCTATAAGTCCAAAATCAAGGTGTTGGCAGAACCAAGTTCCCTCCAAAGCCTCTAGAGAAGAATCCTTCATTGCATTTGGAGCGTCTATTAGTCCCAGGTGGTCTTTGGCTTTTAGCAGCATAACTCCAATATTGATCTCCATCTTCATATGATCAACTTCCCTCTGTGTCTCTGTGTCTCTATATCTCTATCTCTATGGCATTCTCCTCCCTGTTTCTCTTCTTATAAGGACACTAATCATATGGGATTAGGGCCCACCCTAATTGAGTATGACCTCCTCTGAACTTCATTACATCTGCAAAGATCCTATTTCTAAGCAAGGGTACCATATACCAAGGTTTAGGACTTCAACATATCTCTTTGTAGTGGGGGACACACAATAGAAAATATTCAGATTTGGACTGTCCTGACGTCTTGCTGAACAGGAGAGCAATAACCAGTTTCAAATTCAGGGAGGTGTCTTGGCAAGAGGGCAAAATCAAGAATCCAAAGTATGGAAGTGTAAGAAGATGAGATAAGATGGGCTAGGTTTGATGTTAAAATAAAAAATTAAGCCAGAGCTATCTCTTGGCCCCAGGGAGGGATTGTCACATTGGAAGAACGAGGAATAAGAGTTACCAGAGAATAAGCCAGCATTGTTATTGGGAAAGGAAGAGTTTAACCAGTACAACTGGGGGTGGTGGGGGCAGGTGTAGAGTTGCTGCCACATGCAATGGACATTACTTGGCTATTCCATTTGCCAAGCAAAGAGTAGATGCCCAACAAGAAACAAAGAAAATGATTCAAGGAAAGCAGGTTTCAAGTTCTGCAGTTCCTTAATTGAGCACAGGTGGAAGCCCTAAAGAAATTAGACTGTAAGTCACTCTGAACTGTATGTGTGTTTGACTGTGGCTCACTCTGGCAGGTCGCCACGTTCCCAGGCTGGCAAGTTGAGGAATTGAAAATATCTTCTTCTGTTGGTTTCCTTTATGTTTGTTTTAATAAAACTTCAATTTAAACCTTTCATGAACATACCCTTAATTTTACGAAACAGGCATCATAAGTAATAATCCCAACTTCTTAACATTTTTCTTCCTTAGCTAGGGAAGGGACTCTAATCCTGGGATTAATCACGTACATTTAAAAAAAAATACTTAAGTGGAGCTTTGGGGGATGTCATCTGAAAGAAATTAATTCAAGGAATGTTGAATTTTATGCAGAAAGGAAAGAATCAGAACATTCTCTTTCCACAAAAAAAAAATCACAGTGGCTTCCAGGGATCAAAGCAGTAGGCAAATCATTATTCTAGAGCTGGTGAAATGAAATGTGGACTGTGAATCCATAAAGTGGAACTGACAATGCTTCCTCCATGGCATCGAGTACTGCCATGTGAATTTCACTATCCATAATTTCACTCACATATATCATATGCAACCACATTAGCAGACATTTACTAGCACCAACATGGTGCCAGCCTCTTTGAGATACATGAATATAATAGTACAGTAGTGTGTCTCTCAGTTTATATATTTACTCATCTAATTCCCACACTAGACTAAAAGCCCTCCTCCACCCCCACCAAGGCAGGGGCTGTCTTTCATCACCATATCCCTAGGCCACTGTGTAATCAATGCTCAAAGAATATATTCATCTAAGATACAAAAATCTCATTTTCCCCTAAATCTATAAGAAAAAACTTTCCCAATAAATGACATTGAAACTGTGGCTTGATGGAAGAATAAAAGGACATTCCAAACAGAGAAAATGAAAGTATGGAAGTGGGAATCATTAAGTGAAAATTAGAAAATGGAAATTTTGGAATTAAGATTAAAGAATAAGCTGTAGCCATATGGTGGCCCCAAGGAAGTGATCCTTTCCTGCATTTCCAGACTTTAGTATCAGTTAGGGTTTAATACCATCTCAGGTATTTTAGTCAGGAAGGGATTGAATATAGGACATTGGGAACTTAGAGAATTTCTGGAGCTCTAGAAGAGATGGCTCAAGTCTGATCCTCTGGAAACATCTCCTGAATCAACACAGAACTGGTCCACCAGGAGACCTATTATATCCGAGAGCACTGGAGCTGTGCCAGGATCAAGAAGCTGCTACTGCCCCTGCTGTTCCACCATAACTGCCTTCAGATGTCCAGGAAGCTGACGGTGGGTAATGAACACAGCTGCAGAAACACCTACCTATCCATGCCCTAGCCCAAGAAGGGCAGAAAAATGGTCTCCACTTTGTTGGCACCTTCCAAATATTGTATAAAACCACTCACTGGTAGAACTTAATTCAAATCCAGAGCCCTATCTAGAAAGGGTTCTAGAAAAATTGTTTTAATGTGGTTTTCAGCTTTTTAATCTCTCCAACTAGAAAGAATGTGGAGATTTAAATGATACAAACCACAATATCCAGAAAACCTATTACAGCATTAAAGTGAGGATGATAAAAGTGATGGTTTGGGAAATTTTATGCAGCAGCCATATGCAGGATGAAATTACCAGAGTCTGAAAACAGAGAAACCAACATGAACAAATGAAAAGATTTAATTTATATTGTGAACTAAATATTAATCGGAGATTTTATTGGTGACAAAAAATGTTTATATATTTTTCCTGTTTTGGAGTGCATGTGTACGGGTGTGTGTGCATGTGTGTTTTAAGAAAACTGCTTTATGACTGATAAGGGCATTTATCAGTAGAGAACAATGAAATACTGATAAGGAAAAAGCATCCCTCGGCTCAGAAGGACTGCCCACAGTTGTCATCTTACACCATGCCTTGCTGAATCTTTGAGCCATCCAGGGGATTTCGTGAATTAATTTGGCATTTCAAACATTAGCTGCAGTTTTAAGTGCAGCAATGGTTTACATTTCTATGGGGTTTGTTCAATATGGTGCCTCAGGTTTGGGTATTGGCTAACTGTCATTGTAATTGTGCATCTAATTTAATGTGACTTCAGTGCGTACCTTTCACTAAAACTTCCCAAGCAGCTTTTAGAATACCTGATGTGTTTAGGAAAAGAAAAAAATGTCTCCATTGAAAGCAAGAAAGAAAAATTGCCACATTAATAGTAAGGCTTTCAAGATTTGTGACTGTGAGAAAGCAAAGTCTCAGTCACTCCATGGCTAATAACTAAGCTTCTCTCCAATGTACCATGAGGGCAGTGAGGACGTATGCAATCCACCTCAGCTGAATACCAGTGTTGTTCCTTACAAGCTGTGTGACTTTGGGCTAGTGATTTAGCTATCCTAAATCTCAGTTTCATCTTCTGTTAAATGGACATGACACTCATTTGATAAAGTGGTTGAAGAGATTCACAAGATAAATAATTTCTGGCATATGGTATACTTTTAATAAATGCTAATTTTCTCTCTCCCTCTTTCTCTCTCATTTTCTACTTAACAGTATGCTTAAAAAATATACTTTACATCCTTTGTTCCTAGTACCTATATTTTACCTAGCACATAGAGGTTCTCAATAACTGTTTTGGGGTAATTAATTAATTCTAGGATAGGCGAGTGGATTGATGGATAGATGGATTGTTCATAAAAGCCACTATACTTGATCTATTGTTATATTATCATCTGGTCTGTGCCTACATCTTTGTAATGCCGGGTGGTGGGTGGGTTTATACTGCAGACAGAGCCGATGCTGTGCAGTAAGGTAACCGTCATTTTCATGCCTGACTAAAAGCGAACAGGACCCTCCTTCTTGCTGCCACTGGAGACTTGACTTGCATTTGAGGACCCAGGAGTAATTGTCCTTTCCAAGGGGCTTATTTCACAGTCGATTATGCTGTGGCAGCCCCAGACATACCATTTTAAACATGTATAGCATGTCCTTGAAGAGCCCAATTGCTTCGACAAGATGCAGTCCCTCCAAATATTAAATATCACTCAATCTTCAAAGCAACTTATCATATCAACTAGCCCCTCCTGTAGCAAGATCTGCCATTGTCACAACATAAAATAAAATAAAAATAGCCTGACATAAGCACTAGGCTTGGAAATGCAATCAGTCAATTACTGAGCCGCAGTATCTACAGCGCCAGACACCATCAAGGGAGCATCACCTGGTGAAAGGCTCAGACATAGCTGTTTGGCTAACAACAGCCAAACAAGTACTTTAAACCAAATAAACATAGGGCTCTGATTCTCTGCAACCTGCAAGGACTTCAGTATGCCGCCCCCTCCCTTTGGTGGGAGTCCCATGGCTCACTCTCACCTCCTGGTGCCTACAAGTGGTTATTTATTCGGCTGCCTAACCCACCCTTGCTGTCGTTAGTGACTGAAAAAAAAAAAAAATACCAAGTTCTCTCCTTTGCTTCCAACTCACTGTCAACAATAGAGGCAGGGTGGTTTGGATAACTTCTGGAAAGCAGGCTGCTAGCAGAGGTTTTCTCTCCCCCTGAGAAGTGAAATTATACAAGCCTTTGATCTTACTTTTATTTTCCTTCTCTGAAGTGAATTTTATGCCTGTGGAAACTGCCAGAATAGCAGCCCAAGAGAATGAAGGGTTGTACTTGCCAATTAGAGAGGTCAGAAAAGGAACCCTGCCCTCAAAGGTCAATTTTGTCCCTCCATGTCTAGGGGGTTTAGGAGAAAGCAGTGTAAGAATCTGATAGTTTCTTGTCTCTATTGCAGTCTAATTTGAAACTTCCTTGCTCTACCTTGGTTTTCCCTTCCCTTGAGTGGGCAGAGAAATATTTGAGAATAAAGGTATTTTCAGGTTTGAAATGTTTCTGAGATGACCAGAGCACAAGTATGATCTCAATCAACTCAGTCAACTGGAAACCAAACAGCTTCTGAGCGATGAGGTATGAATGCAAGTGTGTATCAAGTTCCCACCAAGCCCTCCAGGCTGTGCCCGTTTCTGTGTAGTGCAGACAGAGATGCAGAATGGGATCCTGCCCTCTATCAAGGATTATCTATGCAGCTCCTTGATTTCTCTAGGAATGGAAACAACCAGAACTACTCAGAAAAACGAAAGCAAGCCAACATATAATCGAGTAGGAATAAAGTTAAACCAAAGCTGACTGTAGTCACTTCTGCCTTCTAAAGGAGTTCAGCATGGGGAGAAGTTTAGTTACCTTAACAACTGTAAAGTATTATGGACATAGCAATTGCACCAAGTAGCCACCGCCCCAGGACTGAAGAAACTAAGGGGAAAAGTTGACATCATTAAAACAAAACAGAGGAAGATCCCAGGAGGCTGAAACTCAGGCTTAATTGGAGGCGGTGCTCTTTGGCTGGAGCTGGCGTCTCTGTGGGTACGTGGTAAGGCCAGGCCTTCAAGTGTTAGAAAAACTTTAATATGCATTGAGCTGCTAAGATGAGGAAGCATCCCCTGAGTGATACTGAGAGGAACCGGAAGTTGAATAATGCAAAGAGAAACAGGAAGGAGCAGGTCCCTCCGCTCCCTCTAGAGGGGCCGACAGCCTCTGTCTCTCTAGCGCCTCCTCCTGGCAGGACTTAACAGGGATCAGCCGACAAAGCAGAAAGGTGATGGCCGAGTACAATCCCAGCCCTGGCATCACAAAGAGGAGTAGAGAAGGGTTAGTTTGGAGTGGGACACGATTACTTAACTGGCACTGGGCAATAATAAAGGAGAGAAAAAGGCATGTATCCTTTGGGGGCAGGTGCTATAATGATACAGAGTAGACAATGAAACTCAGGAGAAGCAGAAAACTGGAATGAGAAGTAATAGTAAAAAAAAAAAATGTAAACCCTTGGAATTCATAAGCAAAATGTGAAGAATGATTAAACATAACACGGAGTGTAGGATCAGGGTGAGTCAGTTGGGGTGGGGACAAGTGGTGGCTAGTCAGATGGATTTTAAAGGCAAAGCGTCAGGAGCAGAGACTTTGACTTCAATACGAGTTCCATTAATTATTCAACATAGGACCTTGGGCAATTTGCTTAAACGCTGTAGGTTTTGTTGTCCACATCTGAAAAGTGGAAATAGTGTTGTAAAGTTATTGTGAAGAGTAATTGAACTTTGTGAAGTGCCTGCATAAAACAAGCACTCGATTTTTTTATCTTTCCAAATCCATCTTATTATTTATACTTATTCTCATTAATGATGCTATGGCAGAAACTGTTATTTGCTCCCCAATATCCGCTTTTTGTTTCAAACATAATAGTGGGATTTTTATCTAGGCATATGACTGTACAGAGTAAAGCTTTTATTTCCCACATATTCTAGTACTTGGAGCCAGGCGACTAAATTTTGACCAATAGGATATTAAGCAAAGTGATGTGTGCAACTTGTGGGTGGTACCTTTAAAAGGAAGGTTCCACCTCTTCCCTGTTTCTCTTTTCTGCTGGCTGGGATGAAGACATGATGGGGAGCCATCTTGGACTTTATAGATGAGGACAACATCCCATGGATGGCACAGCAACTTGATAAAAGGAGGCTGTTCACATGACAAGATCACACAGCTATCACAGTAGCTCAGACTTTGTGTAAGAAAGAAACAATCTTCTATCGTGTTGAAGTCACTGCAATTTGGAGTTATCTGGACTTGGTCCTTGCCATGATGGTCCTTGCCATGATAGTCCTTGCCTTACATTCTAAAAGGAAAGTATAACTATTAGAAAGGTATATCGGATAGGATGCTTTTGTTTTCAATAAATAGAATAACCAAAAAATAAGAGGCTTTGAGATAAAAGTTTGTTTGTCACACATAAAGGAGTCTAGGTGGATGCAGGGTTCATTCAGTGGCTCAGTAATAGCAAAACTCTGTGTCAGCTTTTCTGTGATGCTCTTGGATCTGTCCTCGTGGTCTAAAGATAGGTGCCATAACTCCAAGCATCACATCCTCTCTGTCTCTGTCTGTCTGTCTGTCTCTCTCTCTCTCTCTCTCTCTCTCTCTCTCTCTCTCTCTCTCTCACACACACACACACACACAATATTTAAAGTAGCAAAAGTGGGGGAAGATGTATTCCCTGTTCATCCTTCTCTTCTATCAGTGTGGAAAGTCTTTCACAACATTCTCAACAGGTTTGGTCTTAGATCCCATTAGTCAGGATTGGAACAGAATCCAATGCCCTAGCAGCAAGGAGGCCAGACAAGCAAGGAACTGGCATTTCCGCCTCTGCAGACTTTGGGAGATGTCTCTGCAGGAGGAATAAGAAGGCTGGTGATGCTATTGGTTAAGCATCAGTCTTTTCAGGAACCCTCTTTCATTTTCTATAATTTTCCTGTGGTCAGATTAGCGCTGAAATTCTTCTCTAAATATGCTTATTCATCCTCTGAATTTTTGTTGAATTTTCACCTTGTATTGCAGAGAAAACAGGATGGGTTAATTTATTTTTAGAAGACAAAGTTGTAACTACTGTTTAATTCAATTCTGCCATGTGTCAGGTTCTGTGTTGAGTACTTGATACACATTATATCATTTAATAAAGGATGGCTTCTGAAAATTGCTGGTCATCTGCTTGTTACCTTCGAAAGTACTGCATTTTAGTATTAATAAAAATAAAGCTGTACGATAGAAGGCACTGTGAATCAATTTTCAATACGCTCAAGAATCAACATTACAGAAAGCAGACATCTTATTATCTTGGCCAAACTACATAAAGTGTTGGCTTAGCTTTAAGCTGTGGCTTCAAATTGATTCTGCTAATGGTGACAGAAAACACAATGAAAAACTAAAACATATCTGGCATTTTCCTATCAAATGAAGCAAACACTCCTTGGGAAATGAAACATTGGTCAAGAATTTAGATCAATTCGCCAGGACTATTTCAGGACTTATCAGAATGTCTCAAAGTCTTTCTAATTTACTTAAATATTTGCTACAAAAGTTGTCCACTCTACCAGTTATTTGTAATGCATAAATCGCTACACATTCTACATTGGGCTGTGCCCTTGCCTTGATATCTGCCAAGTTTAAGAAATTA
This sequence comes from Propithecus coquereli, assembly GCF_000956105.1. NCBI lineage: Eukaryota > Metazoa > Chordata > Mammalia > Primates > Indriidae > Propithecus > Propithecus coquereli. The sequence continues at coordinate 1,953,695 of NW_012154951.1, read as the reverse complement.
ATGTTTGGAAACCTTATTAAAAGTGTCACTATCACATCGCATCACACTTAAGCAAATGGTCAGACTGCAGACATAGTAGAAGCTTTATGGACGCAATGAAAAATTTATTGAAAGAATTATCCAGTGAAACTAGACAGATTCCACATCACACAATATAGCAAAGGGTGGAGACAGGTCTGTCGTTTAACCGATTCTTCAGGATCTCTCCAGACTTGGCTATGTCTGCACTTCTAGATGTATAGGCTCAACACAAACATAGTTTAGAGTCATTTATTCTCAAACTTGGGTGGTCAAAGGACTCACATAAAGAGCATGTCAAAAATATAGATTCTTCTAACTTTTCCCAAAATATGTATTTAGTAGATCTTGGTTAAAGTAAATGAATCTGCATTTTTAACATGTGTGCCAAGTAGTTCTGATGTAGATAAGACCACAGACACAATCTGAGAAACACTGATCAAGATGCTGCTTGGTTGGCATCTGCTTTTCTGACTTTAAGTTATAAAATTTTGTCTTTGCGGATAACTATGAAGTTGGCCTGAAGGAAGATTCCTTTCAAACCAATATTACAGATGCAAAGTTGTACAATAGTTAGATATCAGATAAATCAAAGTGACATTACCACATTGACCAGCATGAAGTTGGTAAATGCAAACACAAACCAACACACACACACACACACACACACACACACACACACACACACACACACACCAGCCCAGTGACTTAACAGGGGCAGAGCTATTAAGAATCTCAACTTGATCACTTAGCAAATAAATTATCAAGTATACCAGAGACATAAATTTTTTTAAACGCTGACTTTTTAAAACCACTCCAAATTGCTGTAAGCAAGCCACCTGATATTGCAAAACCTACTGGTATAACAAAGATAAACTTAAAGCACCCTCTTCCAGAATAACCGCTATATTAATGGTAGGGAATAAGGGTCAATGTTTGATAGCCAAGGACTTAAGAATTCTCAAGTATTACCCTGAAAAATATCCTTATCTCCCCATAAGGTTCCCAAGAAAGATATGTGCAAAATACAGAAGCAGGATGTTTTGAATAAAAGAACCACTAAATTAATAACAGCGCGAGATCCTCATACCATTTTACTTTGTTACCATGACAGAATCAGAGCAAGTTTGCTTTTGTCTGGAGACCTAAACTGGGCATTAAACTCTCTTCTTGTAAACCTAAATTTTGAGACAATTATACACAGTTAAATCTGTGGGAGAAGGGATGGAGGAAGGGATTGAAGACAGAGAAGAAAGAGAGATGAAAAGAGAAAATGTATGAGAAGTAAATACAGAGGGCAGGCGCTGGCCTGAGTTCCCTACCCTGCCACATTCTAACAGAAATTGAAAAATAAGGAACCTAATTATCTAGGATGGCAGCCCTGCCTAGATCTGCTTGTTACATGAAGAGAAATCGCAAGGAAGACTGGCAGATGCCACGTCCGCCTTTAAGGACTTTAGCCACGCCTGTAACTACAGTGTGGCCCCAAGGAGCACGTCGGGATCTCACCAATCCTATTAGCTCCTTCTTCCTTGAGGGAAAATGCAAAAGGGATGAATAGTGGAAGAAAAGTAAAGTTTGGTCCTGCTGTGGCTTACTCGATTGTTGATTTTGACATTGAGATGCAATGGTCAGTCTGTTCCCTCTCCTCTTTCTAACTTTCTAAAGCTTACGCATCATTGAGGGTTCAGCTCAAACCCATTCTCCTGTCTGACATCTGTTCAGATAATTCTTTTCGCTCTGATCACATGGCACACATCTATGCCACTCATTTGCCAGCTCACCTTTTGACAGATCCTGAGTAATACACTTATTAGAAAGCAATGTAATCCTTGTATAAATTCATAGAATAATCAGAAGGGGATCTTAGAAATGTTATTATGCCTTGTCTCTTAACTGAATTCTTTATTCCTCAAAGATAACAACTGCTTTGAATATTTTTGTAATCTTTGTATCACCCATAATGTATAATCCAGAAAAATCCTCACTTGTGAACATTCAATTTATAAACTTTCATAGACACAAAGATTCTCACCAAAACCAAAGCAATCTGCCAGCCATCAACAGATGGTTGGGTATGGTCCCCTGAGATGTAGCCATCAAGTCCTTTATTAATTAATTGTACATCTAAGGTGGTATCACGTTGCCAACTTATCTGTGATTTTCAAAAATCAAAATGAAAGCATGTTTGGAAAAAAATGTTTTAGAGAGTTAAAAAATTCAGAAATGCCTCAGTAAATTTTGGTCTGATTTTCCTGTAATTGCTTTGACTCCACAAGTAAATTTTAACCTTTTCAAAGCAAGAACCACATCAGCAGTTTCTTTTACAACCCCCTCCGAAGACCACACCCAGTGCTAAATAGCATTGCCAGCCCTGAATAGAGAACAAGTTAGTAGATCACCATCAAAATAAGGTCATAGCAGATGCCTGTGCATGAGATTACACATGCTCATCCCAAGATTTTTCTTCCTAGGATGTATCCCAGAAATGAAGAGAAAGGGAAGAACCTGGCGAAGATCCTTAGGCACTAGAAGGCAGCAGAGTATGTAGGTTCAGGTCTAACAGCCTGGTTTACTCAGATGGTAACATCCATTAAGTCTATAACCTTGGGTAAGTTACCTAGACTTTCTGTGCCTCAGTTTACTCATCTATAAAATGGGATGACAAGAATAGCAGAACTTATGTCGTATAGACACTCTGAGGCTTAAAAGTGTTTATGCATGTCAAATGTCGAGAGCTTTAGCCTACCACCTCACGAACGCTCAGTGAACATCGGCTATTGTTTTGTGATGTTGGGTGTAGTTTCTGGCCCTGGTTCGACTGCTACTGGGCCTTGGGAATGTAGGTTACCTCATTTGAGAAATGGAAATATTTAAACCAGATGAACTCTAGCGCTAATTTGGTCATTCAAACAAGAGAATACATATGGTATTTGGGAGACGAATATAGACAGGAAAAAAACTAAAAGCAGAATAAATTGTTTGAGAGAAATGATTTGGCTTCCCTTCCCATACCCCAAATAAATAGCAACTAAAAGAGAGAAAAGATGTAAGAAGAGATAGTGGCAATATAAAAAGAAAGAAGAGGCAATATTTCACGCAGGGCTCTATTACTTGTATTAACTAAGAGACAAATTCACTCAGAACTTTTATTTCTTCAAATAACAAGCATCATAAACACCATTATCTGTTTGCTTGTGCCTGTAGTATTTACTGTAATTCCTTAGTTTAAAACCACAGCCTCTAATATCACAGGACAAGGATGGAGTCAGAAAGGCTTAATGCAATTCAAGATATTCAAAGGTAAAAAGCTGCAAATGAAAATTATCACAATGAGCAAGAATAAAATTATTATAAAACTGTCACATTTCTAATATTTCATATCACTTCTGACCATAAGCTCTGCAGCTATAAAAGCAATATCTTTCACTCCCTAGTGTGCAGCAGTGATGGTTTGCATTCTTCAAGGCTTATGATGTTAAAATGCCTTTAATTATGTTCCAGATAGCTATTCGTAAGGCATTCTTAAACCTCTCCAAGGTCAGTGTCTTCCTTCTCACTGATTCTCAGATCATCACTCTATGATTCTAGCTTCACTAACACAATATTCGTTTTATCTCTGGGAAAGACACAATTGCTGAATTGGTCACACTGACATCCGGGACGGGAGCAACCATTGTCCCAGAAGGTTCCTTTGCTGGACGCTTGATGTCTGCGTTGGTCTCCTCTGCCATTCTTTAGAGGTCAGCCAAATAGAAAATTCAGATCAGTACTTAATGCAATTCAAAAGTCCAAGCACTGCAAACAGCCACCACCTTTTGGGGCCATTTGGAGACCCTGAGTATCAAGCAGATGGTAAGCGGCAGAGGCCCTTACAGATTTGTGTTCCTAGCGACACCTTGTAAGGGAGAACAGGAAAGCAATGTTGTGTTGCCAGTCACAGTGCTAAGTAGGCACCTTGAAAACTGAAAACATAAGTCTATCCATAGTTTATTCTGAATTCAAACAATTGCTGTCTATGCTGCATATAGTAATAGACTTTACTCTCAAACCATTAATTTAGCTCAGACACCAAAACCCAAAAAAGAATCAACTTCATGGATCGCTGCTGGCCTTGTTAGCAAGTAGAAAATGGGATGAATTATATTTCAGGAGCACTGGCTCACCAAGTTCTTGTTAAGGGCACAGTAACATTGGAAATGTCCCTGTTTGAAGGGATTTGGGGATTTTCCTTTATTCACACACATACACGCACATGCGCACACGCACAGACACACCTGTTTTTTCTATGTGAAATTTCTGAAAGGCTATGAAAAACAAATGGGGAAAGTTGTCTATTCGCTCTGTTGATTATTTCCTTAGCTGTGAAGTTTTTCAATTTAACCAAGTCATATTTATTTATTTTTATTGTTGCCATGATTGCCATTGGGGTCTTCTTCATAAATTCTTTGCCTAGACTGATATCTAAAAGAATTTTTCCAACATTTTCTTCTAGCATTCTTATGGTTTCGTGCCTTACATTTAAGTCTTTGATCCATCTGGAATTAATTTTTCTGAGTGGTGAGAGATATGGAGCCTGTTTCATTCTTCTGCATGTGGCTATCTAATCTTTCTGGCACAATTTATTGAATAGGGCTTCTTTTCTCCAGTGTATATTGTTGTCTGCTTTGTCAAAGACCAGTTGGCTGTATGCAGATGGTGTCCTATCTGGATTCTGGGTTCTGTTCCATTGGTCTAAGTCTCTATTTTTGTGCCAGTACCATTCTCTTTTGGTTACTGTAGTCTTGTTGTATAGTTTGCAGTCTGGTAATGTGATGCCCCCAGATTTGTTCTTTTTGCTTAGATTGCTTTGGCTATTTAGGCTCTTTTCTGGTTCCAAATGAAGCATAGAATTATTTATTTTTTCTGAATGTGTAAAATATGACATTGGTATTTTGGTAGTAATTGCATTGAATCTGTAAATCACTTTGGGTAGTATGGACATTTTAACAACACTGACTTTACCAATCCATGAGCATGATATGTTTTTCCATTTGTTTGTGTTATCTGTGATTTCTTCCTC
>NW_012154951.1:1935389-1944940 GCF_000956105.1 Propithecus coquereli | reverse complement strand
GTTACTTCCCATCCATGTATATTAGAGTTGATCAGTTAGTACCCTGACCAAGTGGGCTTCATCCCAGAGATGCAAGAATGGTTCAACATATGCAAATCTATAAGTGTAATTCATCACACAAAGAGAAGTAAAAACAAAGACCATATGATCCTCTCAATAGACACAGAAAAAGCATTTGACAAAATTCAGCACCCTTTTGTAATAGGAACACTTAACAAAATAGGCATAGATGGGATTTACCTCATAATGATATTCTCTTGTCTCTTCTTGAAGGGCAACACTTTTTAGAATTTTATGAGACTCTGAGTTAAGACATATTGTATGCCATGGGCCAACTCACCTGGGAGATGGCCATTAGTATAAATGAGAGTTGGAGAAAAATCTAAGGGAAGTCATAAGCTGAAACAAGAAGGAGAAAGGAGCTGTTCAGTTTAATAGCAATGGATGCCCACTGCATGTTGGTCATATTGGTAGATATTGGAGATCTAAAGATGAAAAACACACAAAACTGTTATTTTGGAGCCAGTAGGCTGGTGATCATGCTGAAGAGAGAACTGAATGTTTGAACTAAAGTCGTCCTAGAGGAAAATTATAGAGGAAGCTTTATTAAGTCTGGTTTGACTGGAAAGAGGAAAGACTAATCTGAAATACCCACCACAGTAGAAAACATGGATTGTTTGGGCTGCATTTAGTTTGGCTTTGAAAGAAATGAGACACTGCTGGTAGTTTAGAGCTAGATATAACTGGAGTAGGCTCAGGTGATACCAAAGAGGGTAAAAGGCACTTTGATATTATAATAAGAAAACCTGAGCATAGGAGTCAGGCAACTGCAGTTTCAAAACTAAATTCAGCCACTTCTGGCTCATGGCCTGGGGTAAGTTAATTTCTCTGGTCTTCTATTTTCTTATCTGTGAAATGAAAACTATAATACCTTCCCAACAGGTTGTTTTCAGACTTTAAATAAGATGATGTATAGAAGAGAATAACAAATTAGAAGGGCACGAGAGAGATAACCAATAACAGTCATAAAGAAAAAAATATTTTTTAAATCAAAGATAAAATTCCCCTGAGGATGAGAACTGCCTTTGTTAAGAAAAATAGATCAATATCATATTTGACTATAAAAAGATAGATCCGAGGCCAGAATCCAAAAATGCAGGAAAGATCCTCGAAGAGAGGCACTACGAAAAAGTGAAGAATTAGCAACCCTCTCCCCAAAAAGGGACTGATTAGAAAGAAATTGTCTCAACAACATTTTCATGAATGAAGGATGTAAAACATCAACTTAAAAACTGTGTGCTGGGCAATGCTGAGATGGAATCCCACTTTTTATCTCCCAAACTACAACAAAACACTTCCAAAAAAGTATACTATATACATAGTCTACACCATTTAACTAATATGAATATATGGGTGGGAGATTATTAAAAGCTCTCTTTTTTCTTCCATAGTCAAGATTGGTTTATTGAAAAATGTGTTTTATTGAGGAATCATAAAAATGATACATACTTACCTAGGATATTTTTATCTACCAATCTTTGGATGTGAATCCAATGCCTTCTCTTCAAGTGAAGCTCCCAGAGTTGGCATCCTTGCCATTTTTCTTACATAAACCCTACCTGTCATGCAGCATCCATTTCCATTTCATTTTCTTTAAACTGAAATAGCAGCTTAAAATAGCTGTAAAGCAATCTGAGTACAGAAGCCTTCTACATTTTTTTCCAAAACCTTTATTATTGCTTTTCCTAGGTTTAATTTAACACTAATTTTATTAAACAACTCATCTTTATTGAGACTTTTCACCACTATTTTACAGTAAACAAAAACCCTCTTACTCATTTGTTTAGTCAGGATGATATTTCTATAGATCAGTTATATTAAAAAAAAAAATGTCCCAAGGAAGTTTGGTATCGGAAACCTCTAACTTTGGTAAGTCTACAAATTGACAGGTAAAGGTGTATGTGCGTGGTGTAATTCTAGAGGGTGGCCTAAGAGGACTTCTATTTCTGGAAGGATAACACACTAGATAATTTTGAGCAAACTCCTGACTGAAAGAGCTAAATCCTTGAATAAAACGTACATATTCAATCTTCTGAAAAGCTAGCACAGAAGGAAGTAATCCACAAAAGCCAAAGCCAAAGTGAAAGCAGGGACATTGAAACATAAGGAGATACCAAATCCAGATTATGTGTAGAGGTTTCTGGTAAACCCTGGAGTTCCTGAGCTTTTACTTTGATGCTGCAAAGGATGCAGGGTAGGGGAATTAAAATCTAGGATCTTCCCAAGGAAGGAGACTGTGACGACAACCCCCACAAAGCTCATTCCCCAATGACTACATACTCAAGGTAAAAAAAGACATCAAGAAAAATTACATTTTTAGGTGTACATATAAAGCGATAATGGAAAGTTAAAGAGTAATTTAGAGACAATTGGGGAAGGGATTATTCTGGGGAGAGTGCAGGGAGACGGAGGGACAGGCAGAGGAAGACAATGAGGCAGGGACATGCAGGTTTCTATTTTTAAGCTGGATGGTGGGTACCCAGGTACTTATTTTATTATTGTCTTTTAAAGGAATTATAAATTTTTAAGTACTCTGTTGTATGTATGATATATTTCATCCAAAAATAAGTATACTACAAGAAAACCGACTTTAAAAACATGGCCTGTTGACTCTGCATACTCAAAATGCCATGAGCGTTAATCAGTATGGGTTGTCAGCACATATATTTTAGAGGAGGAATAGAGAGTGTCAGTTAATGCAGGTCATCCATCAATCCAGAAAAACACAAATCCAGAAATTTGATAAAGTAGAGAGCAGTTAAGAGTTGTCCCACTCTGGCTATATATATCCGTTTGGATGTGTTCTCCCTGGAGAGGAGAGGAGAGGAGACCTAATAGAACTGAATGCTCCTAGTTTGATTTCTTGGAAACTGTTTTGAATCTTTGATATGGGTTTGTCTGACGGCAACGCCTGCATTAAGATAATGTACGTGTTAACTGCCTTAGTACTCACGTGGCTGCTGACTTTCACTGTTTATGGGCTGTATCTTTTCCTGTAAAGCATTTTTCCTTCATGAAAAGCACAGCAACAGATTATTGTTTAACAAAAAAGGCGATAGTTAATAAAGCTTGTGTTTATTTTAAAGTTGCTTGAATAGTGTCTGCTCAGCTTCCTAAAGAAACTAGAATGAAATACACTTTAATAAATTATGCAAGGAATTTGAGCACTAAAACTGCTATTATCCCTATTACCATTATCAGTAGAGAAGTTGTATACCTAATTCTCCATACATTACATGAAAAAATTAAAGCATTGTGTGTAATACAATGTCAAAAACAATGTTAATGCAAAAATTAACTATAGGAAAATGAAAAAGTGAAAGAATGGAATTCTAAAGGAACAGATTAGAAAGATGGTAGCAAGACGATATCGTCAACTTCTAGAATTAATACAGAGAGTTCTCTAGAGTTCTGAAAAATTCCATCTGTGGAATTTCTACCTATAGTCGTTTGCATTTTCATAAATAATATGTAAATGGCTCATTGCTAAAATGGAATATTAACATCAGGTTGATGACAAATCAATAAGCAAGAAATACCGGAGAATGTATTCATCCATATGATCATCATTGGCCAGACACTGTGCTTCCTTACAGGGAAATACAGGAATGGAATGATCAGGATTCCTGCCGAACTGGGTGAGTGAAGCAAACAAATAAAGAGATTTCGTGTTCACATAGTGAGTCCCTGGTCCCCGTTCTCTGTGTCGTAGTAGGTGTTTGTTGAAATTTTAGTTGACTAATGATTATGTGGTTGGTTAGGTCAAAGTACTGTTACAATAACAAGGAGTAGGTAATATTTGAGTTAGATCTTGAAGGAAGAATTGGACATTTCCAAGTGGAAAAATGTTCATCTAGGAGGGGTGAATGAAGATAAAGACTGTTTTCTCCACCCACAGTGTAAGGTAACACATGGAAATGGATAGGTAAGTCCTGAAAGATTCAGGGTGCCTGCAGTATGTGTGGAGATGAGGATGGGAGGTAGACTGGGCCAAGTGCGAACTCTTCCAAACTAAAGAGTTTGCAGTTTTTCCTCCAGAAGTTACAGAGCCTTCAGAGGTTTTTGTGCAGGGAGTACTGAGTGCAGGTTTGTTTCCAACAGGAGGAGAGCTCCTACAGCATCACAGAGACTGAATTAGAAGAGAGGTACCATGTCCTAGACCCTCTGTTTGTGGCCACACCAAGATGAAGACGACACTGTCACTGCCTTCTAGGTGCTTATAGCTTAGTGGGAGAGGAATGTAAAATCATGGGATGAAAAATTGGTATACAAAGTCTGTTTAGTGTTGTGATAAAGGTATGCACAATAGTGCTTTAAGTACAGATGAGGAACACCTACCTCCCGGTGGAGAGGATGGGAAGGGCTTCTAAGAGGAAGTGTCAACTAAACTGTACCTTGGAACTTAGTAAATAAAGGGACATATGCTGGACTTGAATTCATTGCCAAGGCCACATCACAGGGTTAAGAGATCATAATCGACTTGTATCCAACTGTGTGTATTTTTTGGAACATGGCAGGGTATAAATACAAAAGTAATTAATTTAATAAATCACTTAAATCATAAGAACAGCATTTAATCTTATTAAGCACAGGAATGTTTAATTAATTAGTCATGCACAGAAAGTGCTTACCAAGGGCTGGACACCAAAGAAGCTTCAAGAGAATTATCAGGAGGGCCAGAACTGTGCCTGATGGAATTTCCACATTGGGAAGCAGTTAGAATAGGTCACATTTCTCTAAGCCCCTATGAGTTTTGAGGCTCCATTTCGGACACCTTCCAGCTGAAGAAGCTTAAAACCTCTTTGATGAAGCATATTTTTCATGCCAGAAAAAAATAAAGGGCTAAAACTAGGCTCAAAAAAAGTAGGAGTAAGTGGTGAGATACAAATTCAAACTTCCAAGGGGTTCTGAGAAAGGAACCAAGAAATGTGGATTAAAGGATTCAAGGCAGAGGAAACAGTTGGAACTAAGGATATAGAAATAAGCAAAAGCATAACTTTCTCTTTTCTCCCTTCCTTATGTTTCCATTACGCACATGTTACTTTATACTTTGGATGGAGAAAATAATCTTTCTCTTCCTTGCCTTTTTCCTTCCTTTCTTCCCTCCTTCCTTCCTTCCTTCCTTCCTTCCTTCCTTCCTTCCTTCCTTCCTTCCTTTCTTCTAACTGGTATTCACTGAATTTAGATATTTTTTAAAAATCAAAATCATATTTCTTCACCGGAAGTCCTTGCAGCTCAGTGAAAGAACACCGAAAGGAGAACCCTCCTTTCCCTCCTAAACATAATTCCACCTTCTGGAGGCAGGAGTAAGGGGTTGATTTCAAGGGGATACATCTCAAAAGAGGTAATGTTCATATTAAACCCCGAAGGAGTCTGGAAGCTACTCCAGGCAGAAAAACGGTTCATGCCAAAGCAAGACACAGTATGGTGTGTTCAAGGAATTCTAAGAATTTGACTACAGCAGAAGCTTGGAGTGCATTGGAGGAGGACACTAGACGAGCAGTCTGATGATAACTCCCAAGACAAGAGACTGACCTGGCTCATGGTAGGGAACAGTAGGAAATAAGGTGGAATCGGTCATTTAAGGTCCTGCTATCTAGAGAACAGCAGATGGACTTTACATAAAAATGCTTCCTGATAGTCCTTCAGGACTGTGTTTGCTAAGCATTTTTGCACACTTGAAAGCAATCTGGGTATATTTAAGCCTTCTAACTATAGTTTGTGTTACCTGTAATTATTATTAATTAAGGCACAGGCTCATGTATATGAAATCTACAGGGTTCATTTTTGTATTTGTCAACTTTTATTTGAAAACAGCAGGTGAAATTCTGATTTGAGCAACGTTTAGCCTCAAACTATCATGCAGATTGTTTTGGTATCTATGTAATTGCAAAAGACTGCTTTGGTCGAAGCTCCTGAACACTTTTTATTGCTAATTTTGGCAATAAACCTGTTAATTAGTTAATTGTAAAACATTAGTGAATCAAGCAAAAAGAATCCATCTGTTTATAAAATTTCAAAGATCTCTTCTGGGCATAACATTTAAAAACAAGAGCTGGCTTTCACTGTATTGCCTACTAACTACAAACCATTGCTGTTGAATATTTGCTCAGTCCCCTCTTAGGGCTAAAGGGCGATATTTTAATGCAATCATTTGCCACACTTTAAGGTAATTTTGTAGGCACATGGTGCCGCATACAATTTGTTTGGGGACTGCTGGAAATTGGAAAATTGGTAAGAAAGATACAACTTTTTCATCTATATCCCAAGCTGAAACTAGAAATAATTAGCCAGGCAGAAAGGAAACAGAAGGGCATTCCATACAGAGAATCACAGTTACAGAAGCAAGGAGAAAATAAGTCAGAGAACTGCAAAAATTTTCAAACAAAGAGTATCTGTAATATACCCAGGAGAAGGGCAAGAGAGAAGACCAGTGAGCCAGGCAGGGGCAAGACTATGAAAACGTAAAATTTCCATACTTAGGAACCTTTCTGTAACTTTGCCATCAAGATCATGGAAATCCATTGACAATCTTTCATCTAAAGAACGTGATGAAATTATTGATTTTCTTTAGGAAACATTGATATTAGGCCATTCATGCATTTGGAAAACTGGGAAGAGTCCTAAGGCCTCCTTCTCTCCAAAGAAATGATACCGGGGAAGCCCAGGAAAGGCCCAGGTACCCAAGAATGAAGCAGGGGAAGGGCCACCTAAGTAGGAGCCAGGGATGTGGGTTCTAGTCCTAGCCCTACTATTCACTGGCTGGTGAACAGAGCCATGTGATTTTTCTTCCCTGAGTCTCTGCTTTTCTTTAGAGATGAAAAAGTTGTTTATGGACACATTTAGTTTGGGTTTAAAAGGACAGATTTACTTGGTTCTGTTCACAGTCACTTCTACTTATAGTTAAGTTATAGGGATGGTTTTAAGGAGCTCCCACCACCTAGAGCACCAACTAATCTGACCTCATGACATGAGAGGGGCGGGGCCAAAAGTCATGTGGCAATATGAGCTTAGGCACCCACTACTGGAAGAACATAGGTATTAGGGAAGAAACAGGGTTTGAAATGGAAGATGCCAGAAGCTAGTCTGTGGCAAATTCTTCCAATCATCAGCTATCTAAAACCATAAATAGAGGATTTAGTTTTCATGGACACACAATCATAATGGAAGTTACTTCATTTGTTATAATCTTAATTTTTTCTCACAATTTGCTTCTCAATATCAAAATGCTGTCTATTGACTTCTTTATTGATGATCTTCATAGCTTTTTGTTTTATATTCCATTAATTATCTGAAATTTTTCTCAGATCTTTAATAAATCAATTTTAAAATGAGAAAAAGACAATATCCTTCAGATATATCTAAATACAAATCACTTGTTTTTATTTCTTTAAACATTTCAAAATATCTTAAATACCTTTCTAAAATACAATTAAAATGAGTATCAATTACACTTACGGACAGGAGCATCAGAGGATACAAAACTTTCAAACATTCTACCTCTTATTTATGCTTTCCTTCCTGTGGACCTTATAATGCCTTAATACAAACAGTAATGTCAATACTTAGCCACCAGTAACTCTCCTATGCTTATATTTCTTACTTTCCCATAGTAGACCTACCTAAGTTGTAGATCAAAATTCCATTCCATTATTTTAAGGTCTTCTTTGCCTTAATAGTCCTATTGGTGGTCCCAATGGCCATCTGTTACTAAGAACTGTGATCTGTTCATAACGTTCTTAGTTAACTATTCAGCAAAACTTGAAGAAAAGGAGGTAGTATTATGTGATGAATTACAAAGAGCACTGAGTTGAGAGTCAGGAAACCTGCCCTTTAACAAGTATTGAGATCTATGTGGCCCTTAACAATTCATTTAATCTCCTTAAGGCCCAGTTTCTTCAACTATGAAAACAGAGGGTTGGACTATTTAGATTCCTTCCAGTTAAAACATCGTGGGTTTGATTTCCCAGGCTGCTTTTGGGGCATCCATTTGCTTCCAGCCCAGGCAAGCAGAGGCCAATGCTATTATACCCTGATAGCTGGAGCGATAGACAAAAAATGAAAGCTTCCCTAAGTGCTTCTGGTCCTCCCTTTTTGGTAAATAAATGAAAAGACTTCATTTTCCAGAACAAATCTTAAGTTGCAGATGCCATTTTTTTTCCATAGGGAGGTTACAAAAAAAAGCATTTAAAAATATGTCAGCATGTAACATTTCATTTGTTTTCATACTGTCTGATTTAAGGATAAAGGTCTTATTTCAACACTGGAAGCAAAAGCTCCTAAATTCATCTGGCTTACAGGATCATTTACATACCGAATGGAACATTTATTTTATCTGACCAGAAATGAAGATGATACAACATTCTTGGCTGAGATTAAAAATATATAAGGATGGAATATTGATGGCAATACACAATATAGAGAAGAACAGCCCAGATGATGCACTGTGGATTCTGATAAGAATGAAATGCTTCCTAGCTAAAGTGAAATGATAACCTCAAAAGATATAGATTAATGACAGTAGTCTCCAAGATTGAAAAAGGAGAGGCAAGGATAAAAGAGGAATAAATTTAAGCATTTCAACAAAGGATGGAGAAATTTAAAGGATAATGTTAATTGAATTATATGTTGTAACCAGATAATACTCTATTATACAGAGATGAAAGCCACAGTCATATCAAACCATCTAGTGGAAAGATGTCAACTTGAATCCACAGAGGTTATTTTTAAAGTGGCAGGCTCTAATATAAATCTGAATTTCAGAAGCACAATTTTAGTTTAATCTTCTTAATTTATAACGGTGATAAACTTAGTTTGATTGCTGAGGAACATATATCCAGATTTATGGAAACATCAGGATAATTGATTACATTGTTACTTTTCATCCAGAATCATTGATTCCACATATATGGAGGGAGGGAGGAAGGGGAAGAGAGAGAGAGAGAGAGAGACAGAGAGAGAGAGAGAGAAAGAGAATTCCTCTCTGTGACGTAATCCCAAATGGTTCACATGGCTATGTTTTCTCAACCTTCATTCATCCAATAAACTTTTCCTAAGTACCTCCTATGTGAAAGTCACTGTGATAAAGTTCATAGCCCAGAAGAATTTAATTTGCTTTTGGAGGACGCGAGTTATATCATCTTTACCTTTCCATGCCTAGCAAGAGGGCCTGGCCTAATATATATATTAGGTAAATGTGTGTTAAAATGAACTAAACATTTTAGGAAGGTAGATATGCATGAAAGTATTAACTGAGAGAGCCGAATAACTTCTTACATGTCTAGAATCATGAACTGTAAAAGTAAGAAGAGATCTTACATGTCAGCTAATCTAATATTTCCTCAGCTTATTCCATGGAATAAAAGTAAGGAGTGTTACTAAAACAAAAAGGAATGGGAGCTTCCTTGGTTAAGTAAGTTTGGAGAAAACAAAATTAAACAGCTCTTTACTTCTCAGCAACTTTGATATGTTAATATTTTGTGTTTCCCTCA
>NW_012154951.1:1927317-1933874 GCF_000956105.1 Propithecus coquereli | reverse complement strand
GGATTACAGGCATGATCCACCATGCTCAGCTCATTTCTTCTCAATCTTTATTTTGTTGAGTTTTATTGAGCTATGATTGACAAATATAATTATATAAAGTATACAAAGTGATGATTTAATATGAGTATATGGTGTGAAATGATTACCACAATCAAGTTAGTTAACACATCTATTACTTCACTTAATTACCATTTGTGTGTATGTGATGAGAACATTTAAAATCTACAGTCTTAACAAATTTCAAGCATACAATACAATATTGTTGACTATAGTCACCATGATGTACATTAGATCCCTAGAACTTACTCCATCTTATAACCGTAAGTTTGTACCCTTTGACCAATATCTTCCCATTTCTCCCAAATCCCAGCTCCTGGCAACCACCATTCTACTGTTTCTGTGAGTTTGACTTTTTTAGATTCCACATGTGATCACTTATCATGTAGTATTTGCCTTTCTCAGTTTGACTTCCTTCATTTAGCATAATACCCTCAAGGTTCATCCATATTGTTGCAAATGGCAGGATATTTGTCTTTTTGATAGCTATATAATATTCCACTGCATATATATACCACAATTTATTTATCCATTTATTTGTTGGTGGACACTTGTTGTTTTCATGTCTTGGCAATTGTGAATGAAGCAGCCATGAACATGGAAGTGTATGTATCTCTTCTAGCTACTAATTTTGTTTCCTTTGGATATATAGCAAGAAATGGAATTACTAGATCAGATGGTAGTTCTATTTTTAACTATTTGAGTAACTGCCATACTGTTTTCAATGATGATTGTACCAGTTTGCATTCTTGCCAACAGAGTGCACAAGGATTCCCTTTTTTTCACATGCTCACCAATACCTGTTGTCTCTCAGCTTTTTTGACAATAGTCATTCTAACAAGTGTGAGTTGATATCTCATTGTGGTTTTAATTTGCGTTGTCCTGATGAGTAGCAATGTTGAGCATTTTTTTCATATACCTGTTGACCATTTGTATGTCTTCTTTAGAAAAATGTTTAAGTCATGTGCCTACATTTTAATTGGATTATTTTTTTTTGCTATTGAGTTATATAAGTTTTTTCTATTTTTTTCTTAATGTTTAGATAAAAATAAATGTAGAGACAAGTTTTAATAACTGGCTCTCATACCCCACTAAATTGGTTTGTCTGTCCCTGGATGTGTCTATGTCTACTCTAGAGAATACTGTCATAGAGCAATATATAACACCATAATGACACATACACTCTCAGGAATTGTAAACATAGGACAATTTTATTTATATAATCACTGTGCCCTTTCAATAGAATCAGATCACATCTGTCTGTCTAAATAAAATATTTTATTTGTTCAGAAGTGTTAGCTCTTCACTTATGTTAATCAATGGACAACTCATCACAGGTGTCACCTTGGAAGCCTATAGTTAGGTTTGTAGAAAATTTTCAGATGTCTTGGAGAGTTTGTTCCTGTCTTAAGGGTTGCTTGGCTACTGAAGAGAAATGTTAACAGCTGTGGGAAAAGCAATTAGTGTCCATTCTATCCTGATTGACAATTCTGCAAAATGCCCAGTAGCATTTTCTCTGGTTTTAGAAAATGGCGACCTTCTGTTTCAGAGTGCTGGGTATCTAGTGAATTCTGGTACAGTTATCATCATGCGGATGCCCCATGTGGCTCCCAATTAGGGAACCGAGCTTAATTTCACTCCCCAACCAGTCTGAAATATAAAAGAGAAAGATAAGACCTTCACAGTGAAGTATGAACAGAGATTTCAGGCAAGCAGAATACATGAATATCAACTTTTAGGAGCATTCAATTAAAAATGCAAAGGCAGAGCTCTCTGAGAAACTGGGAGGCACTGGATGAAAGGAGAGAGATTAGTGCGAACCCTGTGATGAATGCACTGTTTTCATACAATGCCCTAATCAGGAGAACAAGTGGCAGTTGTTAGGAAGCAGTAAGATTCAGAACAATGCCTTTCCCAGGGAAAGCAGTCACTACAAAACAAGGGTTGTAGTCACTACCAAACAAGACAATACTGACTTGTACACATGAAAGAGAATAATTACTTCAAGGCGTTATGCCTGACATCTGGTGAGCCTCCTTGGTCAGAAACAAAAATACCAGGAACTAGAAAAGAGTGTGTTATTTTTCCTTTGGCTTCCAGACTTCCTATTTTTCTCTCTATGTATTTTATATTATCTCAATTATCTTAGTGCATTAATATAGAGATACTATGGTTTTCCATTTTCCCTAATTAAGACTATTAGGAAGACATTTTATGCTTTTATTTTTTTAATAAAATTTAATTTGAAGTCACTGTATCAGATCTTATTAGTTGCTACATTATAACATATAATATTTCATTGAGGGAAAAGTGCCTAAATCAAAAATTAGATGCAATCTTCAAGAACACAAACTATGATAGTAACATAGTCATGGTCCTTTGCATATATTTCATCCTATATAAAATAAAACTTTGCTGATGTCAAGTTTTAATCAAATATGTCCCCAGGAAATACTATGACATGGAAGACCTGGGAAAAATTTATCATGCCATCTTTTTAATAATAGGGTCCAAATTAAAGGTTGCTCATATTTTAAGGAGATGTGAGAGGTGAATAAAGGAGTTGACCCACACTGCACCATTTTATTTTAATGAAGCAAAATGGGAAATGTTTATTCACTTAATTCAGCAAGTATGTATAAGTGTTAACTGCACGCTGAGCATGAAGCTATTAATAATCACACTTGGATGAAATAACACACTGGAGGTAGATATCCCCAGTGTCCAGCACATACTAGGTGCTCAACATTAGATTTTAAAATAAATGGATAAAGACCTTGCTGTCTTCTCTAAAGGAACGTACAATCCAGCTGGAATTAACAGGCATTCCCTCCTGTAATATTTGCCATACATATGTGAGGAAGGGAATATTTCAAGCTAATTTTGTAAAGTAGAAAATGGAGCTTCTGGAAGGTTATTTGCTCAAGGTCAGAGAACTAGAGATTGGTGGGACAAGGAATTCAACCCTGGAATCCAGGCTATACAGCTAGACTTGCATCTTTCAGCTGCTGATGGGTCACTCTTCTGAGAGCTGAGGACTACCCTCAGTGACCTCCCATTAGTTCTGTAGTACTGAACTCTTTTTAATATATTTTCTTCCCTCATCTATTAGTCTCCCTGGAAATGCTATAAAACAACAATTCAGCCTCCTATGGGATACCTTCCAGCCATAATTGTCACAATACACGTCAACATGTATCCCAAAGCTTGAGGGAAAATGATATTTCAAGTAAAACCTTGAGGGCTACCTGGAAATCCACTTGGCCTGGACCCAGGGCTCAGAACAACCATGACCAGGACAACCGATAATGCAGCCATGTTTCTTTTGTCATTGCTGGACAGCAGGAACCTTTCTCAATGATTTTCTGTCACCAATTGAAATGACAAGTTCTATGAACAGTTTGATGGCCAAATAAAGTATTTCTGGATACTCCATGAAGGAATTCTCAATTTTGCTGTTCTCCCAGTACCTTCCGCAGATTTGCACTGAGGACACGTTAGTGTTCAAGTTTTCACGAGGGCTCAGTGTTGTCCATTTCTCTTGGAGTAGCTCAGGTCCAGCAGGGTGCAGCTAAAGATTAAGTATATCAGGTGGTTGACAGTCAATAAAATGTGGGGCCTTGTTTTTATCTGATGAGGATAGAAAGGTTTTTAGTCTAAGGTTTAATTTTTTCAAAGCCTTAATAAATTTGAATAAAAGGAACTGTACAATGGGTAAATATGCCAGAAAATAAAAATGACAATTGGAATTTTTAAAACTCATCAATAGGAATGAGTTGCTTCACACAGCCAAAATAGCTTGTTACTTGTTTTTTGTTTTGTTTTTGTTTCTGTTTTTATGGCATTTAATATTTAACCAAAAACTGTGCTTTCCTGATGCTCTATCACTCTTGAAGGAGTTTCAATGGCACTTGGACAAGAGGCTTCATCTATTCACCCAGAATTGAATCAGACTAGGAAATTGGTAGCTCTGCTTTCTAAAAAATTGACAAGCTGCAAATGTAACAATGACAGGAGCTTCCAGGAGCACCACAGAACTAGACGCAACTAAATTTTTCAGTAATGTTTGATTTGTAGCCTATCAATAGTCCTCACCATGTTCTTCCTGCAACTGTACCTATTGGAGGTCAGAGATTTGCTTTTGCAACTGTCTGGGATACCTTCCCCAATCTTCATACAATTGTTCATTAGACACACTGTCTATATCTATATCTATATATGTATATATATGATCATGTTGAGAACTAAAAAATGTTTTTAATTTCAGAGATCTTATTTTTCAGTTTACAAAAGCTTTCATATATGTTGTATATAATTTGAAACTTGTGACAATGTTACTAGGAGAACATGCATTCTACAGTTCAGGGAAGACATTTGGAGAAATTCAATGACGAGATTAAGATTGTCAAGGCATTTAAACAGTGGAGCCGGAAGGTCCAGTGAGGCCTTCCGATTCTTAGCTAATACTCTCTCCACCTCCCATGATTAGGATTAGTTTATTCATTGGCATTCACCTAGAACTCTCAAAGTGGGCAAGATCCCCCACACCAGACCTCCTGAATCAGAAACACTAGGGTGAGCCACAGTGACCCATATTTTAACAAGCACTCCAAGGGACTCTGTTGCCCACTGAAGTTGAGAACCACTAGCATATGGTAAACACAGTAGCTTCAAGAATACTATGATTGACATACCATTTTATTACAAACATCCTAAGGACCATCCAATATATTCCTACTAATGATACCATGAACCCATCCCAGAAATAAGCCCTATATCAAGCCTCCAAAAGAACTCCAGTTCATGAGAGGAAAATGTTTAAAGCTTATCCATACAATGCAAAGTGGCCATTGCTTGCAGCTTCTCTTCTTCATATTTCTACCATTTGAAGATAAAGGAAATACTTTTTGTTTCTTGAAATCAAGACTATCCAACTGTTCGACGTTGTTAGAGTAAAATATCTTTATAATACCCAAGTCCATTTTCAAGGGCTTTCAGTTTTTTGTCCAGTTCAGGGGCAGCCAGGCAGAACGATTTCTTCCCCCGACTCCTCTCCCACTTCAGGCTGGTAAAGACCAACCCTTTCAAGGGCTTTCTTCGACTGCAGTTGAAAATGCACGTCTCGGATTTCACACAGAAGAGGAAAGGGAGGCTACGGTCCCGCTGTCGCATGCTGCACAGCGCTCTGTATTTCTTTCTCCTTTGCCGTGCTCATCACACTTCTAATTACTCGTTCAATGTCACTGTCTAATTACTTGTTCTCCACGTGTTCTCTATTAAGACTTTAGAGGCCCCAAGCTCTGACAAGATAATGGTGTGTCTTCTCCAGCACCAGATGGATTTTAGAATCTAAAAAAAAGTCGAAAGTTTAAAATAAGTTTAAGAAATCCAGTAAGGTTTTGGTTTTACCCATCATGACTGCTTCTATACTTTACTGCAAATATCGTGTACTAAACTTTATTTTTATGTTTTAAATAACCGTTATTGTGTATAATTAAGGTATACAGCATTATGTTATGGGATGCATATAGATAGTATAAAGGTTACTATAGTGAAGCAAATTAACATATCCATCATCTCACAGTTACCCATTTTTTTAAATTTTGTGACAAAGAGCAGCTAAAATCTACTCATTTAGCATGAATCCCATATGCAGTACAATTTATTTACTATAGTCTTCATATTGTAAATTAGATCTCTAGACTTAGTCATCCTGGATATCTACTACTTTGTATCCTCTTACCTATATCTCCTGTTTCCTCTCCTCACTCCCCCCCGCTGCCCTGGTAATCAATTTTTTTTTTTTTTTTAGATTCCATGTGCAAGTGAGATCGTGCAATATTTTTCTTTCTGTTTCTGGTTTATTTCACTTAATGTTATGTTCTCCAAGCTTATCCATGTCATGGCAAATGGCAAGATTTTGCTTTATTAAGGGCTGAATAATATTCCACTGTATATACGTACCTCAGTTTTTTCCATTCCTTCATTGATGGACACTTTGATGGCTTCTGTATCTTGGCTCTGGTGAATGATGCTGCAATAAATATGAGAATGAAGGTATTTATACAAAGTGGTGATTTCCTTGCCTTTAGGTATATTTCCAGAAAAAAGATTACTGGCTCATATTGTAGTTCTAGTGTTAATGTCTTCAGAAACCTCCATGCTGTTCTCCATAATGACTGCAGAAATCTACATTCCTACCAACAGTGTACAAGAGTTCCCTTTTTTGCTACACTCTTACCAACATTTGTTATCTTTTGACTTTTTGATAATATCCTCCTAAAGAGTATCAGGTGGACTTGCATTTCCCTGACAATTAATATTGTCAAGCACCTTTTCTTATACGTTGGTCATTTGTATGTCTTCTTTGGAGAAATGTCTATTCAGATCTTTTGCCCATTTTATAATCAGTTTATTTGTTTTCTACTATTAAGTAGTATGAGTTCTTTATAAATTTTAGATATTATTCCCTTATCAGATATATGGTTTCCAAATAATTT
>NW_012154951.1:1918494-1926420 GCF_000956105.1 Propithecus coquereli | reverse complement strand
ACCCACTATCACTTAATAAATAGTAAATATATTTTCTTATAATTTGCTTAATAACATTTTCTGTTCTCTAGCTTAATTTATTGTAAGAATACAGTGTATAATACACATAACATACAAAAGATGTGTCAATCGACTATTTATGTTATCTATAAGGCTTCCAGTCAACAGCAGGCTATTAGTAGTTGAGTTTTTGGGGAGTCAAAAAGTTATATGCAGATTTTCAACTGAGCAAGATCAGCACCCCAGCCCTCCCCTTGCTCAAGAATCAACTGTACTTCTAGTACTACGTTGAATAGAAATGATGGGAGTGGGCATCCTTCCTTGCACCAGATCTTGGTGGAAAAACTTTCAGTTTTTCCCCATTGATTATAATATTTGCTGTGGATTTTTCATACATGGCCTTTATTATGTTGAGGAACTTACCTTCTATACCTAAACTGTTGTGACTTTTTATGAAGAAATGATGTTGGACTTTGTTAAGTGCTTTTTCCTACATTAATTGAGATAATCATGTGTTTCATTAATCTTCCATTCTGTTAATGTGATGCATCACATTGATTTATTTGCATATATTATTAAACTTGCCTTGCATGCCAGAAATGAATCCCATTTGGTCATGATGTAAAATTTTTTGATGTACTATTACATTTGGTTTGCTAATATTTTATTGAGGATTTTTATACCAATGTTCATCAGAGAAATTGGCCTGTAGTTTTCTTGCCATGTCTTTTTCTGTCTTAGGTATCACGGTGATGCTAGTCTTATAAAATGTGTTTGGAAGGCTTCTCTCTAGCTCTGTTTTTCAGCAGAGTTTAAAATGTATTGGTATTAATTGTTTTTTAACTATTTGGTAGAATTCGGCTGAGAAGCCATCTGGTCCTGGGACTTGAGGCATAGGCTCACTCTCCAAGACACAAGTAGATGCAGTTCTCCCACTAAGGTGGGGTCGGTTGCTCTAAGCACACCCCAGCAGCTTGGGCCTAGGGGGCTGGGATGTAGCTACGGTTCTGCCCCTGGGGGCAGGGCACAGCACTGGCATGGCTCCTGGGGAAAAGGGGTGCATCAGAGGCTTGGGCCGTTGGGAGCAGGGCACAGCTGAAATTATAGTCCTAAAACCAATAGGGCACAGCAGAAGCTCAGCCTCCAGTGGATGAAGTACCCTGCAGTGGTGATTCTGGACCTTGGGATGATGGAACAAGGCAATAGCTCAGCTTCTGTGAGGCCTTGCTGCAACAGCGGCAAGAATCCAGGAATAGCGTGATGCCCCTGTGGCTTGAGCCCCAGGGGCAGGGAGAGGCAGATATTTCAGCAGCTCAGACTGCAGGGGACTAATCTAGTTCTAGGTAGGCAGGGTACTGTGGCTATTGGGCCTGGAGGGTGGGATGGCACATCCGGCCAAGGCTCTGATTCCCTGGAAGTTGAGGCACCACATCCAGTCAGCCCCAGAATGTGCAACTACATGGGTCAGTGGAGCCTCTGGATCCCTGGGCATGGAGTGTCACATCAGCTGTAGTGCTGGGAGGTGCAACTGTTTCACTGTGCCAGGAATTCAGAGCCCCTGGGGGACAGGGAGCTGCCTCAGCTCTGATGCAGGGCAGTACAACTGCTCCAGTTGTAGGAGACCTGAAGTCCCCAGGTGCAAGGTACTATTTTGGCTGTGGCACCAGGGGCACAGCTGCTCACATAGTTTGAGGTTCTGGATCCCCAGGGTCATGGCATGACTTTAGCTCAGACTTAATGGGAGGGTGCCCCAGTGGCTGGGATGGGGGTGGTGGAGAGGCTCTGTGGTAGTAGCTTGGCCCTGTAGAGTGGAGTGTAGCAGCAGTTCTGCTCAGAAATGGCATGCTGCTGGGTGGGTGTGGTACAGCGGCGGCTGAAAGAGCCTCAGGGTTGGAGGGACGCAATGACTATTAGCCCCCTGAGCAGGACATACTCTAGCAGTGGCCCCAGCTCCAAGATGGTGCAGCAAGTAGCAGCACTGGCCTTGGGGGTAGCACACAGCATTGGCTCCTTCTCTGGGGGTAGCGCAGTGTGTGCATTCCAGGGAGCCTGTGAGGACTGCAGTAGTCTTCAGTAGCAAAGACTGCCAGTATCCATAGTGGAGATAGGGGGTGCTGGGGTCCTCTCCCTTACCTTTGTTCCATAGGGAGACATACCTCTTGGTTTCTAGCTGATCTTGACTGGGGACATAATAGGGGTAGAGGTGAGGTTTTTCTCTTCTTTATGTAGTCATCCTGGGTTTCTGTGCTCTACATGATTCTTGCTGCTTCTTTGCAGTTCTTCAATGCTCTCCTTTAATTATTTTGGTTGAAATGTAGCTGTTTATTCATTGTTTGGGTTTTCTTGGGGGGAGGTGCTAGGAACTTTTAGTCAACCATCTTGCTAATGTCCGTAAACTTAATTTTTAATAGCAGGAGGAGGGAGGGTGGCTCCTCCTTTGCTGGTACCCTAAGCTTGGATTCGTCTTCCTGCTGAGTAATCCAGCACTGTCTCCACATGAATTGTAGTTTCATGAGGACCGAAGCTGTGCCTGTCTTGGACACAGTGTATTCCCAAGCGACAGCACAATGCCTGAGACCAGATGGGTTCTTCATAAATGTCTAAGTGTAAGAATAAGAGAAGAGTGAATGAGTGTATGGAGAGAAAGAAAGAAAATGAGTAAAAGGAGATAAAATAATAGTGAGGAAAGGAGGAGAGAAGGAAAAGAGGGAAGAGAGGAAGAGCAGATGAAAATAAAACCAGTTGGTTATGATCTTAGTGTTGTTATATGTTAGGAGAGAGCTGTACTGGTTCTAAACTCCCTGGTCCATTGCTAGAGCTTAAAGAATCATCTGTTTCATTATCGATTAATTCTGGAATAAATGTTGTCATCATCCTTTTATAGAATTATGAACTGTGTCTTTATTTACTTACATGGCACAATTTTCAAATACATGACAGCCCACTGCTCATGTTGTCTTTGTCATGGAATTAGGGAAATGTAGCATAAGCTTTGAAGCTTGCAGCTGCTGTCCAATGAATGAGGAGGGCCCTCCTTTCGGGGAGGGCTGTGATATGTGACATTAGCTATTCAGCAGTTACAGTCCTTGGGACTTCTGAATTCTGTCACCCTAGAAAATGAACATCATTTATGCTGACAGCTTTTTTTCCCTATTCACCCCTTTCTAATGAATCTATTCTAAACCAAGGTACACATTTAAATAAATCTTACACACCATATCAAAACAGCAGTATTAACAAGTCTTGTGGCCACAAAATCCCATGCAAATTACAGGGTACTTACGCATTCAATATATTTAGTTACAATGGAGCTTTTAGATGACATTAATATTATGAAGTGTCAATACATGACAATGATACAGACCTTATTTTCTACTTCTTTGATAAGAAACAATAGTACGCTTCGGCACAGCATTCAAATTCATCAAATAAGCAGCCAAGAACAGATTTATTGCACAGGCTAAAATGAAGAAAAGAGGGCCCGTATGCTTTGAAAAAAGAAAAAAACCTCCTATATCTTTAGGTCCCCAGATCCTAATGTGACAAGGATATTATTATCCACCAGAGTCATAAAGCCTTTTATAGAGATATTTTCCCCCTTAGCCCTGGTATTTTAATTTGTGCACAGATTTTAACACAGGCAATTTCCCCCTGCAAGGGCTTTTTACTAATAGAATTATACTGTCTTAGCTCAAAATGGCCTTTGGTTCTTAGTCCACTGGGCTCAAAAGATTATTTTCTTGTGGTGGAGAGCTCTCTACACCTCCCAGGAGCCCACCATTATCTGCACTGAGCACCCCAATCCTCTATATCCTTCAAGAGGCTACACAGCTGGGCCCAGCATGAAAATGACAAGCATTAGAAAGCTCCAAGAGTTTATTTTCCTCTGGCTGGGCATCTTGTCTCCTGGATTCCTGTCAATGCCATCACAATGCATGCTTTTCAATAAGAAGTGATCCTAACAGGATTAAATGTAATTTAAAGTCAATAAAGAGAAGTTTGCCATCGGGCAGAATTATAATAGACAGTATGATCAGAAGGTAGAGAATCTGGAAGGTTTTCAGGGATGCATTCTACTGTAAAAAAAACGAAACACACAGAGAGGAAAAAATGTTTATTCTCAGTCAAACCTTTCACTAGTTTCATCTTGCACGCAAATCCATTCACAGTTTATTAAAGTAATAAAAACCGTATATTGTAGTTACAGAGAGGCAGAGAGAGAGAGAGATATATACGCAGGAGAATGGAAAACACAGTGTGTTTTCTCCACCACTCTTCTACATTGCTATACAAGTGCTAAATAAAATGTTTTTGGTTCTGCTTGAAATGGAACCTGAACCTACAAAAGGCACAAGGAGCTCACTACAGAGTCATACTTCATGCAGGACCACTCTTAAATCATCACTCAGCAGGCAGTAGCTTTGGGAGGTGGTCTCTCTTCTAGAAGGTGATCTTGTGTCCCCTGGGCAGGTGGATCTGGAAAAGTAATAGAAGAATTGAGGAACTCTAGTCCAGGGCAGAATAAGCCTCCACTGCAAGAAGAATGAACTACTTTCTTGGAGCCACCAGTGGATGCCCTGGACCAAAATCAATTTCTTTAGTGCAGATGGAAGGAAGAAGGGAGTAAGAGGAACATGTAGCAAGAATTGATTGTCTAAAATTATTTCCTGAATTTTAGAATCTTTACACTAAAGTTAATAGAAAATAATAATAGCTACTTTAATGTGTATTATAATTCCCACTTAGTGAACAATGTTCTAAGTTTCTAATATGCAGAATCTCATTTAATTCTCACTGCAGTCCTATAAAGCAAGTAGTTCTATTTTAGTTTTCACCTTATAGGTGGGGAAAATAAAAATCAAAGATATGAGTAAGTTGCTTAAGGTCACACGTTCTGTAAAATGTGGAGCTGTAATCAAACCCTGGGTCATGTGCGCCATCGCATGCTTAACCAACATATCTGTTCAACTGGTGACTGGAAATTTAAAACTTTAATCATGGGAATAATTTTGGTTTGGTCAATGTCATTGCTAGAAAGAGTAACAAGCTTATCAGAAGTCACAATTCAAAAACAAAATGGCCTAGGCAAGTGTAGAAGCAAAGAAAATAATATTTGGCATGGACAATTGTAGAGTTAGGAAAAAAAGAAACTATACATCTACTACTCTGTGAAATGACTTGCTGTGAGTTATGGAAAATAGGCTAAAATTTTAGAGACACAGAGCATCTTATGCTGAAAGGTTGTGGTTTGGCTGTATTGTGTGTCAGAGTGTCCCACCGACGATAACCGGGATTCAGAAGCCCTGGTGCCGGGGCTGACTCTGCCACAACCATGTGGGGAAAGAATATGAAGCAGCATATGGATGTTTGCAAATAGACCATATGGGTGTCAATACTGGCTCCACCACTTACCTGCTCTCTGGTTTACACAAGTTACTCATCTCCTCTCTGCCTAAATTTACTCATTTGTAAAATAGGAAAAATAATTGTAGAATTTATCTTACAGGGTTTTTGTGAGGATTGAATGAGTCAATCCACATCTTAAATTTCCATTGCAAATAAGAATTTGACTACTTCATATCTATTGCATCAGTAATTGAATACATATTTATAAATTATTTAGATATGCCTGATATCGTGCTAGGTCCTAGAGATATAAGGATGAATACAACCTCAAGTTGGTCACAATTTGGAAGGGCAAAACAAAGCAGAAGACATTAAAAACTTTACATATGTATCATCTTACACCTATTAGAACAGCTATTATCAAAAAGACAAAAGATAACAAGTGCTGGATGTGGAGAAAAGGGAACCCTTGTACACTGTTGGTGGGAATGTATATGAATACGATTATTATGGAAAGTGGTATGGAAGTTAGTCAAAAATTACAACTAGAACTACCATGCAATCCAGCAATCCCACTACTGGTCATATACCCAAAGGATATGAAACCAGTAGGTCAAAAAGATGTCCGCACTCCCCTGCTCCTTGAAGTATTATTCACAGTAGCCAAGATATGGCATCAACCTAAGTGTCTATCACCAGATAATGGATAAAGAAAATGTGGTCTGGACACACAGTGAAATATAATTCAGCCTTAAAAAACCCCAAAATTCTGTCTTTTGGGACAACATGGATGAGCCTGGAGGACATTATGTTAAATGAAATTCACCAGGCACAGAAAGAAAAATATCACATGATTTCACTTATATGTAGAATCTAAACAAGTTAAATTTATAAGGTGGAGAGCAAAATGGAGGTTACCAGGAACTGGGGGCTGGGGGTGGGGAGGAGTAGAGAACAAGTTGGTTGAAACAAAACAAAAAAAAGTTATGTGTGATAGAGATATAAATTATTGCTTATAGACTACAGGAAACAATTTTTAAATATCTTGAAACAGTAATAAGTACTTAAAAAATATTTGTTCTCATTATGTGCACTTGGATGGAGCAATGCGTATATTGGCCAATTTTTAGTATTGTACCATTGTTCCTTTACAGGCCATTCTATCTTCATTATCCCAACGTCCAGTGAATTACCTCGGTTGCTGAAGATTTCTTTAAAGGTATTTTTCTATAATTAAAGAAAACAGAAGCTAATGTGGAAAACGTGGAACAAATTATAAAGAAGAAAAATATTAGCTATAACACTACAACCCAGAGAGTTATCTCTTTCCTATCTTTGTGTGTGTGTGTTTATATAAATATATATACTATATATATAATATATTGTATGGCTATATTATTAACTCTTCCATGTATATTTTTTATCTTTTTATCTTGGAATAATTTTAGATTTACGGAAAAGGTGTAATAGAGTACTCAGAGTTTCATATATTCTGCAATCAGCTTCCTCTAGTGGTAACATATTTATCAAAACTAAGTAGATAACATTGATGAAGTACTATTAATCAAACTACAGGCTTTATTTGGTTTTCCCAGTTTCTCCACCAATACTCTTTCTTCCATTCCATAATCCGATGCAGAAGACCATGCTGCACTTAAGTTCCCATGTAATTTTGGTACCTTAATTATAATTATAAATTAACTTACCATATACACACTTTCCACCCCAAGTAAGACTCTTAACACATAAACTATATTCTGCCATATTCTTATCTTTCTATTTGGTTCCTAATACCTCACTTCCTTGGCTATACCTCAACTTTTACGTTATCGATGTTTTGCTCAGAAACCTTCAGCCTTGCTCTCAGAGGAAACAAGAACTTTGAAGAACACCAGAGACTCTCCACATTCTAGTCCGAACCTGCTCACTCGCTTATGTAAGGTGAACAGGCCTGGGTACTGCCCCTCACTGCCTATGGGCTTTATGCTTTCTACTTCCATATTTTTTTTCTATGCTATTTTAATCACGTTAGCACTTGTATTAATATTATTTTTATATTGTATTATTTTTCTTTGCCCATAAAGCCATTGCCCACCTAACCCAGCTAGCATAGAACTCTCCCTCTTCTGCATTATATACAGTCATGTGGCCCTTAACAACAGGAATACATCTGAGAAATGCATCCTTAGACGATTTCATCACTGTGTGAACATCACAGAGTGTACTTACACAAACCTAGATGGTGTAGCCTACTACACATCTAGGCTGTATGGTACGGCCTATTGCTCCTAGGCTACAAACCTGTACAGCATATCACTGTACTGAATACTACAGGCAATTGTAACAGTGGCAAGTATTTGTATATCTAAACATATCTAAATATAGAACAGGTACAGTAAAAACATGATATAAAAAATAAAAAATGGTACACCTGTATAGGACATTTATCATGAACGGAGCTTGCAGGAACGAAGTTGCTCTGGGTGAGTCAGTGACTGAGTGGCCAGTGAACGTGAAGGTCTAGGACATTACTGCACACTACACGTACTTCAGCTATACCAAATTATTTAAAAAATTCTT
>NW_012154951.1:1916892-1918089 GCF_000956105.1 Propithecus coquereli | reverse complement strand
CCCCTCGGGGCACCTCCCCAGTCGCAGCCCCAAGCCTATCGGCAGACGCCATAATGCTCCATTCTCTCCATCCCGCTCCCCACCCGTGGGTGCCCAGAGAGACAATTTAGCCATCACACGGAGGCATCTCTAAGGAACAGGACCTTTCCTTTTGGGGCCCTACAACAGACTGAGGGGTGCTCAGACTGCAAGTTCCCTACCCGCCAGCCCTCCCAGGTACTACTTGCCTGGGGACTCCAGGAGAGTGGGGCAAATCCCGAGGTGGAGTGAAATTGATCCAGCTTGGGCACACTGTAGGTGATTCAAGACCAGCACCCCTCCCCCTGGCAGGATCAGGGATTGATCTCCAGGGTCCAGGAGACAGGCCTGCAGACCAGACCCCATACACCCAGGACAGGATGGCACTGCCCAGGGGCACAGAAGAGAGATTTCTGAAAGAGCCTACCGAGGAGTGTGCGCCTTCAGGGGCAGATCAGTGTGCCGGAGCGGCAACCCTCCTCCCAAAAGAGTGCTGTCCACCCAGCTCAGGCTACCATCCGGGGCAGGGAACCTCCCAGCCCATGTCACAGCCAGGAGAGATCCATCGGCCTGAGTTCCCGCTTGCTGGCAGAGGCCTGGGAGAGGCTACGGAGAGGGGGAGAGTGGAGGGGAGCGAGACCAGCTCCAGAGTGCGGATCTTGGACAGCCCCAGCCCCCAAGCCCAGACTTTCAGTTGAGTGGACCCATTTCAGCCCCTCCCAGCAGCTTTGCACAGAAACAAAAAGTAGACCTTTGACCCTGCGAACAGCAGTTGTGGAGCCTGAGGGCAGGCTTACCCAACCCAGCCCCACCCAGACTCACTCTCCCCACTGAGGTGGAGAATAAGGACACACCTGGAAATCTCAGAGCCCCACCCACCACCCGAGGCACAAAGGGCCTCTCTAGAGGAATAAGAGCTAGGTACAGGACCCAAAAACAGCACTGCAGCTCGCTCGCCCCTACAAGTGCCACCTACTGACAGGGAGGTCATCCTGCACACCCTTTTACTGCATCTACTGATTCATCATAAAGGGCATGGTCGAATCTCACCCACAAACACCACCTACTGGCTCAGAGACTAAACAGGGTGTGTCATTATCCAAACGAAAATCTAAAGGCAAGAAGGAACAACTGATCCAGATGGGAAGGAACCAGCGAAAGAACTCTGGAAGTATGAAG
>NW_012154951.1:1903783-1906252 GCF_000956105.1 Propithecus coquereli | reverse complement strand
CCAGTTAGAATGGCTTTTATTAAAAAATTGGATGTTGGGCAGGGGGGACGGTTGAGGGGGGAGGGGACAGGTATATGCATACACAAAGAGTGCAATGCGCACCACCCGAAGAATGGACACATTTGAAACTCGGACTTGGGGGTGGGGGCAAGGGCAACATATGTAACCTAAACATCTGTACCCCCATAATATGCTGAAATTAAAAAAAAAAAAACACAACCACACTTTACAGCTGTCCAGAAAGATTTTTTTCTTTATGTCCTTATTCTATAAGCTTTTTTTATTTTTAATTTTTTTATTTTTAAGCACTTTTGTTAAAAACTACTCACAAACACACACACTATCCTAGACCTACCCAGGATCAGGATCTTCAATATCACTGTCTCCCACCTCCACATCTTGTCCCACTGGAGGGTCTTCAGGGCAATAACACACATGGAGCTGTCATCTCCTGTGATAACAATGCCTTCTTCTGGAATCCCTCCTGAAGGACCTGCTTGAGGCTGTGACACAGTTAAGTCTTTCTATATAAATAGAAAGGGCACAATCTAAAGAAGTGGTAAAAAGTGTAGTATAATAAGTACATGAAGCAGTAAAATAACCATTTTATCATTATCAAGTATATTCATGCACTATACATCACTCTATGTGCTAAACTTCTAAATTACTGGTAGCACAGTAGGTCTAGTTAACACCAGCATCATCACAAACATGTAAGTAACGTGTTGTGCTACGATGTTGCTAGGCAATAGGTATTTTTAGTGCCATTGTAATCTTATGGGACCACCATCATATATGTGGTCCATCATTGACTGAAACATTGTTATGTGGCACATAACTGTACAACTTATTCTCTAGAAATTCACCCAACATCATTTGCTATCATTTCAGTCTCTATCCTAGTTTCCCAACCAGTTCATGAGCCTCTTTGGAGAAGAAACATCTCATCTGTGTGGTATTGTATCTCTACAAAATATTGTACAGTTGAGTTTAACTGATATGTGCTGACTCACCTCCTGGACACTTTCAACTCCAATGATAAAAATAATGGCATCTTCCAGTGTCTGGTCTAGTGCTTAAGGAACTTGGAAGTTGTCTCTCCCATCTTAACAACAAGCAAAAGAGCCAAACAAACTGAAAATTAACATCTCTTTTTAGATCCGTCAGAGAGCTGAGGTCATAGGAAAAACCACTGGCATAGAAATGGCAGCAACAGAAAGGCATAACAGTGAATCCCAGCTTACCAGAGCAGAAACTCACAAACAAACTGTGGGAACCAGAGGTAGTTCCAGGACAGAAAAACCTTAAGTTATAATTGGTGAATCTCTGGAAGCTCAGTGTGGACAAATTTGAGAGTTAAAAATAATGGCTCAGGCCAACTGTGCCTTTACCATGCTTCAGAAACTTCTCTTAACATGTTGTATCTATCAGCTTGTTTATTTAACTCTCCCAACAGCCTGTGAGGAAGGGTATCCCATTTTATAGATGGGGAAACTGAGGCACAGAGAACTTCACTAAGTTATGTCGTGTCACTTGGCTGGGAAATATCAGAGCCAGGATTTAAATCCAAGTGAAAGTGGCTCCAGAGCCCACCCTCTAAATAATGATGACACTATACTTGCCTGATACCAGATACCAACAGCCACTCAGATGTGATCACCTAAGCTAGTCATCAGTCAGGTAACACGTTCAGACATCGGCAAAGCCTGGGACAACAGGTTCTGTCTACTCTCTTCCCCATGACCCTAACCTGGCACTGCGACCCCACCTCCCCATCTCGCCTAGTGCCTCAGTGAATAAGATTTATTTTCCCTTGGCATCACCATAACCCGTATTTTTAAAGGCCACCATAAAATGTCTATGTCAACTTTTTTAAAAAATGTCATTCTTTAAGGCTTATCATGCATTGTGCTCTGTGCTATATTCCTGTAGGACAACTAAAGTCTAAAATATTGTGATCAGTGATGAATATGCACTCTCTAGCCGAGGTGTATTGCTGGTAATTAAACAGTATTATTTCCATCAGCCTTGATTATACTCTGCTCTCTCTCTCAGTAATAAAGTTCAGTATTCTATTTTCATTCTGCCTAGCATTGAGTATTAGAATTGGTGTTTAAGAATTATCATATAAATCTACTTTTTGGTCAGTCAGTGTTGGGGATTTTTTTAATATATTACAAATGTATTCATTATTTCCTAGTTCATAAAAATAATTAAAAGCTACAGGCCAAACACAAATTCCCAGAACATCAAAACCTAACTAGCACTCTGCTGCCAAATACCAAGGTTGCCAGCTTCTTAGTTTACGGGTTTCTTAATGAGAATTTGTACCTTCTCATCCAATAAAGGGCCGAGGTGGACAATTCCTCCTGGAATTCCTAGTATAACTTCTAGGTTATAAAACTAAAGCCCTACACATTCAAAAGAGAAATGGAGCTACTGTTATTTTATGTATGTTTTTAGCAATTC
>NW_012154951.1:1902009-1903263 GCF_000956105.1 Propithecus coquereli | reverse complement strand
AGGGAAGCACCCTTTGTATGATCCATCTCTGGGACAAAGAGCTGGCCTTTAAAATCCATCAAAAATCTGTAAAAGTCCACAGCGCTGTGAGGAAGTGCGGGTGCTTCCTGAGCTGGAATGTTTATTTCACCTGGTAGACCAAACATGACAGATAGTTTTATTTACC
Source organism: Propithecus coquereli (assembly GCF_000956105.1). Classification (NCBI taxonomy): domain Eukaryota; kingdom Metazoa; phylum Chordata; class Mammalia; order Primates; family Indriidae; genus Propithecus; species Propithecus coquereli. The sequence goes on along the minus strand of NW_012154951.1, from coordinate 1,903,097 downwards.
ACGTGAATATTAATTTTCTGGTTTTGGTAACAAAAATACAGTGCTCATTTGTATTGTTGTAAAACTTATAAATATGCCCTGTAGGATAAATAATATTCAAGGCAACATCCTAATTAAAAGGAAAACTCAGTTGCCTTGCAAGATAATAAATATAAGAAGGCACATAAATTGTAAATAAGATACATGGTAAAAATGAAAAAGACAGGCTGGATAGGAGAGGAATGAAATAAGATTTGGAAATGTGCTTCTTAAATGAACACAAATTGTGAGATAATGTCTCATTGAACAATAAAAATAACAAACCAGTGCAAAGATGTAATAGAATTTCCTCTGTATACCATTTTAATCTTAATATAATTTTCCCCAGTGTAGCCACGTTCATTGAACTACTACAACTATTTCTTCCTCACTCCATCCAAAGTTACTGAGAGTGTGTTCTTTGCTGTAAATAATTCTCTGATTATGAACATGAAAACGGTCCAGAAATTGACCACAGTTTATAAAAGAAAAAATGACATAGCATCTGCTCAGGGCCAAAAGCCTCACAAGAATGCCAAAAGTACGTGCAGTTTCCTCAGAGAAACAGAGTGAGAATACAGAAAACCTCTTTCCCTGCTTCCTCCTGCATAAGGCAATTCCACACCTTTATTTCTTTTTTCCTCTCCAAAAAATGCCGAGAAGACTTCCATGGCACCTCAACCTCTGGTATGCTACAGTGTGAGAATAAGGCTAATGCCAAGGAAGTGCCAGATCCAGCTAATAAATACTAACATGACTTGAAAAGATGCACAGCAGTATGGACTCAGTTTCCCAGTCTGCAAGATGCAGATAATAATACTTACCTGTTAGCTTCAAGGCTGATACATAAATGACTGTTTAGGAAATACTACGAAATACGGATGTGAGCAAACTCCACATGTGTTAAAGATTTGCTGGAAGGGAGACACGGAGTTCAGAGGGAGCCCTGAATCTATTCCTGACCTCAAGTGAGGAAGCTCAGTAACATTTCCAATTCCAATCAACCCCACGACATATCTCAGACATTTCAACTACTAACATAATGTATGTACACTCCACCTTTGCTTACA
>NW_012154951.1:1861633-1900918 GCF_000956105.1 Propithecus coquereli | reverse complement strand
CTGCATATTCCTGAGAGATCATCACCAAAGCAGATTTTTTTTCCCCGAAAACAGAGGCCTCTTCTCCAGATAGTATTTCCTAGCCATCTCTTCTATAGATGCCCTTCTAGGCCATTGTTTCTGATGATCTTGGCATACTCCTTGCCTGACATATAAGGGACTCGGGGTCTTGCTGGGTCTTCAAAATCAACATGGAAGAGACCAAACCGGCTGCTGTATCCTTGGTTCCACTCAAAGTTATCCAGAAGAGACCATGCACAATACACTTGAAGATTGACTTTATCAAGTTGGATAGCTGAAATTTTAAAAACAGAAAAATTACCATTTCTCCAAAGGTTTTACGAGAACACAGACAAAATCACTGATGAGCAGTCTGGGTTTCTTTCTCCTGCTCTGCAGGGGAGCACAGTGGGAACAGACAAAAAAAATGGTAAGTATGTGAGGCAATGCATATGTTAATTAGCTTGATTTAGCCATGCCACATGTGTGCATATATCAAAGCATCATGTTACAAATCATAAATACAACTTTTAATTATTTGCCCAATTTTTAAAAATTCCCTTTCCCAGTTTTCTGCTTGAACCAAGCAAGAAATTCATTCAATAAGTTAAGTTACATATTATTCTAATTATTTGGTCATTCATTCATTTTGACATTTGTTTTATTCATTCATTTACTCAATACACATTTTTTCAATACCTATCACTTTTTAGGCACAAAGACACACACACACACACACACACAAATGAGTTCCTCTCTGGTACCTGGAAGTGTATTCAGTAAAGATACTGTCCAGCTTCCAGGCACAGCCTCTAGATATTCCAGAAAGTCCATTAATAAGTTGGAAGAGATGGCAATAGCATGCCTGAGGAAGCCCTAGAGCTTACCTGTGTCGCCATGGCCAAACTGAGACATGTCTTATAATTCTGGAGACAGAACCTCCAAAATGAAAAGGGTCAGCACACAGTTCTGACCATGCTTATGTCCTAGGCTGAGTGAGCACAAAAATGCTACAATATCCTTTCTTAGTCTGATTAAGTAGCTATAACAGAACATTACATACTGGGTGGCTTATAAACAACAGAAATTTATTTCTGACAATTCTGGAGGCTGGGAAGTCCAAGATCAAGGTGACAGCAGGTTGCATCCTAATTCATAGATGACTGTGTGACACAGCAGGACAGCATCCTGCTGTGTCTTTGTATGGCGGAAGGGGAGAGGGAGTTCTCTCCTGTCTCTTCTTAGGGCACTAATCCCATTCATGAGAGCTTCGCCCTCATGACCTAGTCACCTCCAACGTCCCCACCTCCTGAAAACATCACATAAGGGGCTAGGATAGCAACATATATTTGGGTGGGACACAACTTTCAGTCTATAGCACATTCCCTTTGGCCCAGCTCTGAATTCAGAGTGGTGCTTAAGCCCTTTAAGGGGCAAAGCAATGGATCACCTCCCCACAAAATGTACATATGCACAAATACTCTATGTAATTTTATTTGTGGATGCCCTTAAGCCCATCCATGAACTCCATGTTAAGACATCAAAGTGTGGAAAATTCTCTAAATGATTTTACACTGATTTCTATCACTTTAGTCAGGGAATTAAGCTCACTTTTTATTAGTATTTTAAGTTTGTCAAAATTCTGAGGTCATATGAGTCTTTGCATTGGGCATTTTCTTTTTAAACTCCAGAATAAATAAATTCAATATATGGAATGCACTAACATTCATTTCTCAGTGCAGAAATTAAATGAAAAAGCAGATTTGCTTTACAAGATGAATATATTTCTGGGTGAAAATGAACATTGATATAATAAATCAGATTTTAATTGTGTTGGCGATGGCTTTCAACCAAAATGACCTCTAGCTAAACATTCAGCAAAGCAAGATCTGCCTTTTAATTTTTTCTTTGGTGTCAATCCACATTTTTCTGGTCTCTTAAAAACACTACACTCATATTCTATTACACATGTGTTGGTTTTCAAATATTCTTGGAATTTTTTTTGACTGTGGATACTCCATAGACAAAAGCTCCCTGACAGGTTAATTGGCACATAACCCCTTCACATTTGTGCATGGAGGCATGCAAAGCGCTTTGCTTAGAGAGTGCCTTATAAATGGCCTTGAGGCAGGAATTAAGCCAAGCTGGATTGGCTCTTTGTAAACATAGTATTGCTGGAAAATAAAAAATATAGCATTCAAGCACATTAAGCTGTGCAGTAATAAAATCATTTACTAGATACTCCTTCTTCTCCTACCTGTCCACATTTGCCATGTGTCCCTCCTTCCCTCTCTGTCAGTGATAATCTGGAAAATATCAGGTTTTTAATAATTTATTTAAAAAAATTAAGTACTGAATGGCATATCTCTAAGAATCAAAATGATCAAAGCCAAATACCAAGTCAAGAAAACTTCGATCTCTTTTGTCTTATAATTCCATCTGGGGACATGTAAGAATTTGTATATTTTCTTTCTCATTTGCAGAACTACTGCCCAACAAGAAAGCCTGCCAGGTATAAAGCTACACATGGTCCCACTGATCACGTATAAAAGGATTGATTCATGTGCTAAACCAGGGGATAAAAATGATGCCCTGCTTACTTGGAAAGGAACAAAAAGGAAATCTTGACAATTTCATTGTTAACTGCCAGGAGTTCCACAGCAGGCACTAAACTGCCCGAGTGACACTGGTGGATATCTGTGCATTTTCATTGCAGGAACATTCAAGTAGAGAATTACCTAGTTAGGGCTGAGGAACTAGCCTGCTGGAATCCTTCTCACTGCGCCATTACTGGGAAAAATTACAAAACCACACTGGAACCTGCACACCTCTACTATTCCGATCTCCTCAAGAATGGATAGAAACCATTATCCCATTTCTTGACACCATGATTTATGAGGTCCAAAATCTTGGCAGGGAAAAAACACTTCTATGGGTTTGCTTTCTTTCTTTAACCAGCGTTGGAGGAATAATAAACTCAGACTGTCAGGAACTATGGGTAGGTACAAAGCACACTAGGATTAAAATTATACCCATCACAAAGTCAGAGTTTGTTTTGGAGTACGAGGCCAGTGGAAAGGATCTCATTGTCAGCAGGTTGGAGGTAAAAATGCAAGAAGAAAAATAACCAAGCCTTGCTAATATGTTGCAGCTTTGGTCAGCCTGTTCTAATTATAAGAACCCCATACTGGCATTGTGCTATATATGTACACACAAACTTACATGCACACTCACACAGACACATGCACAGATATACAAACTGAAAAGGTTGAGGGCACGACCTCAACCATACGATTTCCTTCTCTTCTGACACCAACTGCAAGTTCCAGGGGTTCCCAAAACCACCTTCAGTTTTGGCAATTTGTTAGAGGGTCTCACAGGACTGGCTGAAAGTTGTTATACTCACAGTTACAATTTATTACAGGAAACAATAGAGATTAATATCAGCCAAAGAAAGAGATACATAGGGCAGGGTCTGAGGGATTCGAAACATGAAGTTTCCATTATCCTCTCCCATAGGAATCAGGACACATTGCCCTCTTGGTACCAATGTCAACAATACATACATATTATTGCCAACAAGGGAAGCACGCCTGAGCTTCAGTGTCCAGAGTTTTTATTGGGGGCTTTATTACAAAGGCATGGTTGGTTTACTGAATGCTCATGTGGCTGAATTCAGTTTCCTGGTCAACTAAAATCAGGTGATCCAAAACCCCCACCCAAAATCACATTGTTGGTCTTTCCAGCATGAAAAACCCCCACCCTAAACAAAAACATTTTTATCAAGTATGGTATATATTACCTCCTAGAAGCTGATAGCAAGTACCAAACATATGTGTGTAGTAAATAAAAATTAAATTCTTTACTACATACATGTGTGTACACTCACACACACACACACACACACACACACACATTCATACACTTATTTTAGAAACTATTTTATGGTACTGCGTCGAACTTTCTCAAGTTACTGGTTTAAGAAACATCATAATTACTCCTGTGTTTGTCACATTATAAGAGTTTAGAAATAGCTCAGCATCGATAGGATTTATTTTCCCACAATTTATAAACAGAGATAGAGATAGCTTTTGTTTTCAGGATGGCCTAGTACTTGTATAAGAGACCTATGGGTGTGGCAAAACTATCATACTATCAAACAAATCACTAATCCACAGACCCAAGATGCCATGACAAGAATCAGTGGAAATTTTCTAGACAGTGAAAAAGGCAGGAGGCTCATAGAAGAGAAAATGAGAGCAATAAAGCTTGAGGAATGAGTGCAAAGGAAAAACATAGCCCTCTAGATTTTAAGTAATGGCAAGCTACATCATCCAACTAAATTCTCCTAATGAAAATAAATAGGAAATGCTAAATACAATTTTTACATAAATCTTCAAAACAATGGAAAACTGACAATTTAGTATTGAATTTCAAGGTGGAAATTGAGATGGGTAGACATGCCACCTACCTTTTCCTGGTGTAATTTTCCAATCTTAGGATATCTAAATCTTTTTCTGTCTTCCGAAAGGAGGATAGATGTCCAAACTCAGAGTCACATCAGGTGGGAAATCTAGTATGAGACCCTCATTGAGAAAACTAAGAACCCAAAAGACTACACCTTCAGGGTCATGGTGAGAGTGTGCCAGAAACAAACTGGTCATTGGGACATCTTGAGTCACCCAGTAGTTTACCAAATGTCAAGTCTGGTTCTTGGCTCGAGGTGATGCCAGACTGGCAGTACCCCAAGTGCCTGGAAGATATACATTCAAATTCTTTTTGAAGGGAGTTACTTATATTCTAAACCTCCATTTTTAAGTATAATCATTAGCATATAATCAAATACAACCAGACAGACATAGAAAAATGATGACATAAAAAAACAGAAATCACCAGAATCTACAGATAATTGAAACAAACTCACAAAGCATTCATTCAGTTATTAGAATTGACATACAGACTGTGTAATAACCATATTCACTATGTTTTAAAGCAAAGTGACAAACTTGAAATATCTTCAAGGTTCACAGAATTATAAAAATGAATATGGCATATTTGGAAAAGAAACCTCTACGGTCTTGGGTTTTAATCCCACATGCATCAGTTACTAGCTGAAAGGAGCCTCTCATTTCTCATGAGTACAGTGGAGACACTAATGTCTACTTCTAGTGATGTTGTAAAGATTAAATGGAATAACGTGAACCCCAGCACAACACCCAGCCCATGGGTTTCTGTTGCTTTCCTTTCTGGCCACTTCTTAGGAGAATGCAGAATCCAAGGTGAAAATGTTCTTAGAGGAATAGAGAGGAAGACACCAAGAATGCACGTGGACAGAGGAAAGGCCATGTGAAGACACCAAGAGAAGGTGGGCAAAGAGAGAGGCTGCTGGAGAAGCCAAACCAGCACCACTTTGATCTTGGGCTTGCAGCCTCCAGAAATATGAGAAAATAAATTTGTGTTGTTTAAGACACTCGGTCTATGGTATTTTGTTATGGCGGCTTTAGCAAACTAATTCAGACAGGTTGGGACCTGAGAATGATCTTTATTCCTAATCAAGTTGGAGACCCATAAGCCTAAGATAATCTCTGACAGCCAACTGTACTTTTTTAAAATATAGTTTCCAACCCCAGAGAAATCTCTCTTGAGGCTTATAAGTGTTGGAGACTCTCCGTCAGCCCCTCTCCCTAACAGTGAGAGCCAGAGGAGCTCTGTGCTGAGAGACGCAGCCATGCCTGGCTGGGTTACACCTCCTTTCAGAAACGGATGACCACTGAACGAAGACTAGAGATGCTGCGGACTCAGGAATGCCAAATGCCTCTTTGTCCCACTGCTTGGTTGAAATCTAGCATCATTCCCAGTGGATCAGGAGGAATTCTCTCAATTCACCATGAGCAGTAGGTTAAATGCTGCCCCTCCCAAAGGATATGTCCATCCAAACTGTGAATGTGACCTCATTTGGAAAAAGGGTCTTTGTAGTTGTAATTCAACTAAAGATCTCGGGATAAGATCATCCTGGATACTGGTGACCCCTAAATCCAATGAGAGTGTCCTCAGAAGAGAAGAAAAGGGGAGAAGACACACAGGCACCAAGGCCATGTGAAAACAGAGGCAGAGATTGGAGTGAGATGTCTACAAGCCAAGGAACACCAAGGATTGCCGCCAGCCACCAGAAGCCAGCAGAGAGGCATGGAATAAATTCTCCCTCAGAGCCTCCAGAAGGAACCAATCCTGCTGACACCTTAATTTCGGACTTCTGGCCTCCACAACTGTGGGAGAATAAATTTCTGTTGTTTTAAGCCACAAGGTTTGTGGTAATTTCTTACAGCAGCCCCAGGAAACTAATGTACCGTGCTCTTTTAGAGTGGTTGCCAACTGGGCTCTGAGTCCCAAACCACCCACCTGATCTTGCTGGGGGCTTATGAGAATATCTCTCAAGGCCTGTCAAAGCTGGAGAGAGAAAGGCTTCTGGGGACCCAGTCTGAAGCCAATTTTCTGGCAATTAGACCCTATACTAACTTTGAAAATGTGTTTCTCTGAGTTTGGTAGAACTGCAAAAGAGCATTACAATTGGAGGACGCTTTTAGCTGGATAACCGTTTTTGCAAGAAAACTGGCATGCCAGCTCTTTCCCCCTTTCTTTGGAAAAACAAAATAAAATGAAACGAAATCAGGGAGATCTAAACACAGAAAATGCACAATAAGCCCCCCTAACTCCAGCTGAATATCAGTGGCTGGACAACATCTGTGAAAATGCCCAAATAATCCCAATGCAGGAGGCCCCACCTGCAGATGGGAACTGTTGGTAGCAAACACTATGACTCTCTGAAAAGAGAGCCTTTGAAAACCAAAAGCTAATTGTTAAATATTTTATAGGAAAATGCCAATTAACCAGAAATGAACTGCACAGATTTCTTAATTATCTGTATTATTCCTACTACTTACATTAGACTTTGGGGGAGAAAAGCTGCAAATGGCAGCAGTTGAAAAGGATCATATAAAAATGCCGGAACTGTAAAGGTGATCTGAGGATAGGTACACATTCAGTGTCATCTTCTATAAGCTCTCCATCAATATTACTTTTATAGTTTCTTCCTCTCTAGTAGAGACGCTCCTTTTACGGCAACCAAAATTCTTCTCAGCAAGAGAAGCTCTCTTCTACCAGAAAAGCTACCTTCCTTCCCCCTTTCCTTCACTTTCTCTCTAGCTTTCTTCATTTCTTTCCTTTTCTCTGAGACTTACTTTCCCCTTCTGTAAAAGGGGAGTAATAGTATCTTCTTCACAGCATTGTGGTGAGTATTAAACAAATTAATACACATAAAGTTTTATGAATAATGCCTAGTTTATAGTAAACACTCAACATATACTACTTTCTTTTTGCTATTGTTGCATTTATTTTTCTCAGCGTGTTGGAGGGCAATGAATAAAATCTGTTTTTTCTCTTCCTCCCATCTGGCTTCATGCAGCTTTCAGAGGGTATAGAGTCAGCACAAAATCCTCGGTGCTAAGAACCAGAGAAATCAGAGCATCAAGAGAAAGCTGGGCATCTGGGACAGGATTTGTGCTCCATGGGAAGGGGTCAGTGGTGGGTCATGAAAAATAATCAGTAAAAACAAGGAGCTTAGGAGATGCTGTCAAGAACACTGGGTGCTGCTGAAGTTCCCCCGTGGCGGCGTGCTGGGAGGTGGGGATGGCTTCACTCAAGGTTTCTGGGATCCCACAACAACACCCATCCTGCATCTTTTAAATAAATACAAGTCATGCTAGGAATTGGGAATACAATGATGAACGCAATAAGCAGCCCCTTTTTAATAGAAATTACAGCCTATGTGGAAGGCATACCTTAATCAAATTATCATCCTACGAGTATTTAATTATAGTCTATGAAAAGTAGCATGAAAGGAAAGAAATGGGAAGTGTGAGAAAGAACAACATATGAGTTAACGTTTATGGTGCATTTGGATACCACTTTAAGGATTTCATGTGTATGCATTTATCCATTTAGTCTTTACAATCTACCTGTGAGTTAGATAGTTATTACCATCATCCTCATTTTATAGGTAAGGGAATGAATGTGCAGAGAGGTTAGGTAACCTTTGCAAAAATTCATACATCAAGTAAGTAGGAGAGTTGAGATAGGAACCTGAGGCAAGGTAACAACAGAGGCTGCAGGCCGAGCTACTACGTGATACTGAGTCTTGATAGCACACTATCGTGGAAGATCTGTCCTATACAAGGGTCAGAGAACAGAGCTAAAGGAGCAGTTTCCTGTAATGAACTAGGGCTGAAAGCACAAAGATGAGTTGGAGTTCCCTAGTGCCATCAGCTAGGGTTCTTTTCTAGTTATAAGTAACAGAAGCTGACCTTGGCTGATGAAGCAGACAAGGGGTTAGACTGAAGAAATAGGCTCAAACGAAGCTTTCTGAAACAATCCTGAGAAGCACAACACAGAACCAGCTGGTTGAATAAACTCCCTCAACTGCTAATTACCCAATGAGCAGGTGGTCCTGCACTTGTGATTGCCAAAATCCAACTTTCTCGCAACCCCGGCAGCCACCAGCATCTTGGCTACTTCTGCACCAGAAACTAGACCTTATAACCACAGTCATTCTCAAAAGTGGGATATCTCTTCTGACATCCTCACCAGCACAGTAAGTTCTGCCTTCATCAAGCTGTTCACTTTCAAATTAAATTTACACATGAATGAGTCTGAATGGTGAATCACATGTCTGTGCCCTTGCTCCACAGAAACCTAGGCAATCTCATCCACTACCTTGGCTAGACAAACTCGTAAGGCTGGACATCCCTCAAATGTAACAAGTGTGTTCAGCAAGCACTGGGCTGAATGCACTTGCTACATTTGAGGGATGTCCAGAAACATGACAGATGTCCACTGTGCTAGATGAAGATGGACCAGAGCAATCTAAGCAAAAAGAACAGGATGAGTGAAAGCTCAGATAATGGGAAGAGTTCACAGCACATGTAAGGAACATAAAGAAGATATTAATAGTTCAGCAGGATCATAAAGAATTATGGGGAGAAACTCACAAGGTAGCACCTAAGAAGACATGCAGGTCCTTATAAAGATTTCACGAATTTTGATCTTTACTCCAACAGCAATAAAAAAATCATTGAAGTATTTTAAGCAGGGGAGCATCATTAGCAAATTTACATTTTTAAGAGATTATTGTGACCTCTGTGGAGAATAGATTTGAGTGTAGCAAGAATGGAATCAGAGAGAGCATTTAGGAGCGACTGCAGTAAATCACAACGGAGATGATGGAAACTTGGTCTAGGGTGGCCTCAGTGAAGACGGAGAGAACCAGATGGATTCAACAGACAGATGAAAACAAAAAAGATTTAACAATTCACTGGCTATCAGTGCAGGAAATAAAGAAAAGCAAAGTTAGCACTGTTTAATGAATTACATTGTCAATCTCTGAGTTAGGGAATACTGGACGTAGGTAAGTTTTGGAGGAGTGGCAGGGAAGATGATGAATCAAGCTTTGGTTATGATGACCTTAAGTTCAAGCTGGGGTGGGGAACCTGTGGCCTTGGGGCCATATGTGGTCTTATGGATCTTTGAGTGCAGTTTTTTGACTGGATCCAAATTTTACAGAACAAATCCTTTTATTAAAAGATTTAATAGAGATTTATTTAAAAGATTTTATTGAAAGGATTTGTTCTGTGAAGTTTGGATTCAGTCAAATCCAATCATAATAGAGCTCCAGCAGAAAACGTAGTCATCATATGATTTTTTTTTTTATTTATGGGTCAGTTTTAATTGATTTTTTTTTCTCTTCATTATGGATTGTATGTTTCTTCTTATTTGCATGGCTGGTGATTTTTTTTAATTTCAGAATATGACCTTATCCCTAGGCCTGAGCTATACAATTTGAAGTAGCTATCACTTCAGTCCATAAGAATATTGCTCTATTTGCATATAGAAATAGCTCATTTCTGCCAACTACAGTCAACTAAGAATTGCCCTCAAAGATAGTAGTAGCTGAAACCTTAGATAGAAATATCAGAGTAACATGTTTCTACACTTAGGCAAAGGTCTAAGTCCTGGGTTCTATGGCTCTAGAAATGCATAACTAGGTACCATGAGTGAATAAAAAACGACAGCGATGAATGTGGGGGTAAAAGAAACATACATAGTTTTACTGTAGAACTGATTTTAGGCTTTCAAATTATAATTTGTCAGAGTGTATCCTGAATATATGGACTAATGAATCTTAACACATCCTTCTTAGCTTCTTTCTTTCATTCCTCTCTTACCACCACAAATATTTTATTAAATATGGCTATGGTTTGAATGCGTCCTCCAAAAAGCATGTGTTAGAAACTTAATTCTCAATTCAACCGCGTTGGGAGGGCTCCACCCTCATGAATGGATTAATGCTGGTTATAAAAGGGCTTGAGAGAATTCTCTCTTGTTCTATCTTGTGCTCTCTCTCTCTCTCCCCCTGACCATGTGATGCCTTCCATCGTGTTATGATACAGGAAGAAAGCCATTGCCGGATGCAGGACCTTGATCTTGGACTTTCCATCCACCAGAACTATAAGAAATAAATCTCTATTCTTTATACATTACCCAGCCTCGGGTGTTCTGTTATAGCAGCAGAAAACGTGCTAAGATAAACATCTAGTACTATATACAAGTTATTGTTTTAGGCAGAGTGATTCTTATACAAGAAAAAAATATCTGGCATTGACCTCGCCCTTAAGCTTCAAATAGGTAAGTAGAAGTGCAAAGAGCACACATAGGTCTCCTTGCTATGGCATTCACTCAATAGCCTTAACTTTCTTTTTGTAACATGTGTAAGACATGTAATTCATTGACTATTTGTTCAATGTCTGTCTTCTACTCCAGACTCTAAACTCAAGCAGGGTAAGAAGCATGTAGATCTTGCATTCCCAAGTCTTAGCAGTGGCTGGTAAAGGACAGGTGCTTAATAAATATTGCTTAAATGAATGAATGGCTACTGATAGGTATAATAAAATATTGAACATATTATCAGTAATATAAGAATAAAGAAAAGATAATTCATAAGAAGGCAAGATTTTTTTTGGTCCAAGTTTGCCAGAATTCAACTCCAAGATCAACTTTTCCAAATAAAGAGAAAGAGATATGAGACATAATCTTCTTCCAATCTGATCCATTCATTGCCCGTTTTGTATGCTAGGAATTGGAATGTTTTCTTGTGATCACTTAACTCCAAGACCAAGTCTCTTGTCTAGTATTTCTATACATATATGATAAATGCTGAATACATTATATTAAATGCCCCTTAAAAAGCCATTCTCAGAGGAGTCAATGCCACCTTCTGTTCATGACAAAGGGACACCAAGCATTAGCATTATTCTCACAACACCACAAAAACACTTCAAGTGCTTAGGTACAGTACCCACTGTAATTGCCTGGAGTTGAGAGACATAGGAAAGTGAGGAACAAAGAGTTGAAAAGAAAGAACAATGACACCTCTTTAAAATGCTACCATGTAAGTTTTCATATTGCTGGCACCAAGTTCAAGCCCAGGTGGGCACACCTCACCCAGACTGCCCATCCTGACCTAACGTGCAAGTCTTGCTAGTCTACTTTTTAAGGACAAGGAAGGACACTGCTTGGTGATATGGCCACAAGCTGTTCGGGGAAGAGACTTTGCTCAGCACATTTCAGCTACTGAGCAAGGCTGGGCTCATTTCAGAGAGCCACATAAAATAAATAATCATGCAAAAGCAGATTCGTTCTGATAGGGCTCTGACAGCTGCTCTGAGAGGTGGGTCCTTGCAAGCCCATCTTTCAACAATGAACTGACCCAAAGATCCAGGAAAGCTCCAGACAGGACCATATGGCCTGGAATAAAAACATATTTCAAACTCTGTTTATTATGCATATCTTTCAAAGTTCACTACTCTGTGATGAAACATTGCACCTGCAAGGCTTTAATAAGCTTCCCAAGCAAGTACAATTATAAAATCGCAGGCATCTGAAGAATTTGTCTTTTCTTATACTTAGCCATGCACTGCCCACCAATGACTGGTCTCATTATTTTTAATTATATGGGTTTGCAGTATTTTGTAAGCTGCGATCAATACTTATTCGGAAAATAAAACTCCTCATAGACCTCAGAGTGGGGACCATGAAATATCTCTCCTCCTAAACTTTGGGGACCCCATTATTGCACGCAAAACCCTCCAGTCTTCCTGAAAAGAACAGAATTAATGCAAGCATGCATTTCTGCAAAGACAAAAGAGCATTTGACATGAATTTAGGCTGGACATCAGTCATTGGCAATGTCAGGGCAGAGAGGGTATGAACAGTTTTTCTTGGCAGGTAAGCCCTGGGACTCCACATCTGGTCGAAATACTCGGAAAACATAGCTTGTTCATTATTCACTGAACAAATATCCATTGAGAAGGTACTATGTGCCAGACTCCAGGCTTTTTTTTTTTTTTTTTTTTTTGAGACAGAGTCTTGCTCTGTTGCCCAGGTTAGAGTGCCGTGGCGTCAGCCTAGCTCACAGCAACCTCAAACTCCTGGGCTCAGGCGATCCTACTGCCTCAGCCTCCCGAGTAGCTGGGAGGACAGGCATGTGCCACCATGCTCGGCTAATTTTTTCTATATGTTTTTTAGTTGTCCAGATAATTTCTTTCTATTTTTTTTTTTTTTTAGTAGAGACAGAGTCTCGCTCTTGCTCAGGCTGGTCTCGAACTCCTGAGCTCAAACAATCCACCCATCTCGGCCTCCCAGAGTGCTAGGATTACAGGCGTGAGCCACCGCTCCCAGCTGACTCCAGGCTTTTAAGTGTGGTGATTTAGAGATAAATAGCACAGAGTTTCTGCCCTCTGAAGTCAATGGTCTCATGGAGAAGAAAAACCCAAAATGAACTGATCTGGGAACGCAGAGGGATATGAGCTATACAAGTCGCTGGAGCAACAAAGGAGAGGATGACTTAACCCTCCTGGGAAGTTCAGGGTTAGTTTTCCAGAGGAAAAGGTATTTGAATAGAAACCTTAAAGGTAAATGAGTTCACCAGCTAGTCATGAAAAGGGAAGATATAAACCATATTGGGATTGGGACTATGTCGATGTGTCATTTACACCAGCCTCTCCCAAGGCCCCGAGCTGTGCGATACATACTGAGGCCCCAAGTCCTGTGTCCATCTCTGACTCTAATTAGCTTAAGCACGAACAAGGCTCCTGTGTTGGAGATTGTTCATAGGCTCATTATAAGTCCAGTGGCACTGGAATCTTATAGGGTTCTTCTCAAACTAAGAGTCTACATAAAATTTGGAACCCTTCTATTTATCTACCCCAAAACAATGCACAGTGGTACCCCTTAGGATTTTATGAATGGATTTCATATAAGATGGTTTAGTCTAAATAATCATTATGCAGAATGACAGAGTGGCTGGGTCTTGCCTACTAAGACTCTGTCTTATTCCCCTCGAAACTCTGGTTCAACATCAAAAGAGCCTTTGAATTATATCATAGAAGGATTACATCATACTTGGCCTTCAAAATGAAAAACATAGAACTAATATCAATAGATGAAGATTTTTAACTACAAAATTACATGGTAGAACTGGAGACACATGAAAAAAGTAACTGTATCTTCCCGGACCTACTGAGGATGCCATCAGTAATATGAAAGAAGATGAGCTTCTTTGCCTAGGGGCTATTATTTGGCAAGTGCTTTGAGGGCATGGAAGGAAGGAAAGAAGACAGGGAGAAAGGGGAAAAGGAAAAGAGAAATAGTTACTTGCAGAATTAACATTAACTCTAAACTGTTCTTATTTCCCAGCTCTCAGCAAATATAAGCCATGGCATTATCTTTCAAGCCTTTTCAGATTCGAGAACAGCAGAGGATTACCAAAGATGGTGCCTGAGACCTTACTTGAATATAGAAAAAAGAACAGCTATTGTTTATTGCTAAAAACCATATTGTTCACAGCAACCCTTAAAGAGTGATGCTGTTACGTCCATTATATGGACACAGTAAATGAAGCTCAAAGAAAGTCAGTGTGTTCAAAGTGATTAAGAAAAAAGGTGATAGAGAAAGGATCAAAATCCAGCTGTCTGCCCCCAAAGTCCAAGCTCTTTCCAAGATCCCATTGTGCCCTTTTGCTGATTAATCTTCATCAGAGTTCACACTCCTGCTTAAGAGGTAGAGACTAACCATTATTTTCTCTATTTTACTTATGCTTTGAAAGGCTGTTGATCACAGCACGGTAGGTGGCCACAGCAAATGAGGTGACATGGGAAGTCTGGACAGGTGCCTTGCACTGAACGTGTGACTGACAGCGGCATGCCAACCAGTGTCTCTCCTTATGTGACCTCGCTGTCTTTCATATATCAGTTATTCTTTTCTGGTTTTGCATATTAAAAGGACAAAAAATGTTACTAAAATGCATCAGCAGAAAGGGAGAAAGATTCGAAAATGTGCATTGGAATTGAATACCTTCTATTTTACTGTGAACTGCAGGGCAGAGAAAACCAACAGACAAAAGGAGAAGGGGATGAACAGAGTTCTGTTTTTCTCTGGATCATACCAGGACCCTCTAAGTCTTTGAACTCCATTGTTTCACCTTATAAATATTTGCTTTGTTTGGATTTTAATAAATCCATTCTATTAAGAGCTACTTTCTTGTAGTCATGGAAACTCACAGACCACCTCTTAAAACCTTTCATTGACCAGCTCCAATAGAAACTTTCTTGAACCAAAGATGGGACAAATCTACTCTCATTTTGGAGTTAATAAGATAGTAGAAACTCACATTTACTGGGTGATTACAGGATTCTAAGCACTGTTTTAAAAGTTGTATATGCATATTTTATTTGCTCTTTCCAACAATCCTGTAAGGTAGATACCATTATTATTCCCATTTTACAAAATGAGAAAACTGAGGCCTCCAAATGAGGCCATTCATTTGGTAATAAATCTCAAGTATGGTCTCCTCTTGTAAAGAGGAGTGGATTACCAATTCAGAGATAGTTCTTGAAGGACAACTACATCATCTTATTATCATTAAGGATAATATTTATTCTTCCATCCAGTCAAAATTTATTGTTTTTGTTCCAGGCTACTGGGAATACAGAAGTAAGTAGGATGAGATTCTAATCCTCAAGTTCTCCTCCATAAAGAAACAGATACATAAAGAAGCAGCTATGACATGTGATCAGAGCAAATGCTAGATGCCCCAGGAGTAAAGAGGAAGGATTTTTAACTCAGTCAGGGTGTTGGGAGGGGATGTCAGAGAAGGCTTCCTTAGAGCAGGTGCTAGATGTAAGATGTTAGTGTACTCTCGAAGGGCAGGTAGAAGAGAATGAGGAGGAAAAGGCCAGGAAGAACAAAAAAGATACAAGGACACTATTAGCCATGGTTCCCCAGAGAGATAGAATCAATAGAAGATATATATAAAAGAGACAGTGAGTGAGAAATTGATTATAAGGAATTGGTTCACATGTTTATAGAGGCTGAGAAATCCCACAATCTGTGGTTGGCAAGCTGGACACGCAGTGGAGCCAGTGATATTGTTCCAGTCCAAATCCAAAGGCAGGGGAAGATGGATGTTCCCACTCAAAGACAGGCAGAGAGAGCAAATTTTCCTTTAGTCAGCCCTTTTGTTCTCTTCATGCCTTCAACAGATTGGAAGATGCCCACCCCCACTGGAGAGGCCATCTGCCTTACTCAGGCCATCATCAAAGGTGAATCTCATTCAGAAACACCTTCACAGACACACCCAGAACAATGTTTAGCCACATATCTGGGCACCCCATGGCCTAGTCAAGTTGACACATAAAATTAACCATCACAGATACGTTGTGGAAAGCAAGTCTAATTTGGTGTGACACAAGGCATTGATAAACGCAAAGGATGAGAGTGACCCTGGGGAAGTGTGTAAAAGCCATGTCAAGGAAGTCCTTGCTTGCATGTTAAGAAATTGGAATTTTATGCTGAAGGCAGTCAGAAACCACTAGGGAATCTCAGGGAGGGAATGAGAAGACTGAATTTGTACTTTCGAACAATCATCCTGCTAGCAGACTGGAGGCTAGGGGCAGGAGGCCAATTAGGAGGCTGCTAAAACCTTATATTAAGGAAGTTGCAATGAGACAGAAGGAAGGGGCCAGATGCTAGAGACATCAACAAATCTTAAGGGCCAACTCACTGGAAAGAAGAGCTTAAGACGACTTCCAGTTTTACAGCTGGGTCAATGGGTTAATGTGAAAGTGAATTCAATAGAAGCAGCAGGTTTGGGGAATTAATGATGACAATGAACATGAGGCTTTACGGCTTACAAATGAAAGTGGCAGATATTAATTATTTTGTTATTCCTTTAAACAACTCTATGAGGTTGGTGTTTTCCTCATCTGGAACGAGAACACAGCCAAGAGAATAAGTGACTTGCCCAAGATCCCAAAAATAGCAGAGGGAAGAACTGGAACTTGTACTCTTTCCAAATCCCATTCTTTTTGACTATGAATCTGATACAAATAATAATAGCAACAAAATAATAATTCTGATGGCTAACATTTGTTGAATGCTGACTGTGGCTCGGCCACTCTTCTAAGTACATTATTTATATCAACTCATTTAATAGCCACAACAATCCTAGGAGGTAGGTGTTATTGTTAACCCCATTTTGTAGCTGGAACAAATGGGGCACAGAGAAGTGCTGGCAGTAAGCTGTGTCCATTGGGGCAAATAATCTACATCTTGCAGTTTCCCCTGTGGGGAGAAACTAGGATCATGACAAGCAGAACAAGATAGTAGAAAGTCTCAGGAACTTAACCCATCTCCCAGGAGGCCACACTTTTTTCAGAGCCTGTGGATTGAGGAAAAAACCCAGACACTGACCCTCATCCCTTTAACCCATATGTAAAAGGTGAAAATTATCTTCCTCGCCCCACCTTCAGCTTAAATGCTTACATCCAACTACACCCAGGACCTCCTTGCTGGTCTCCAAGTATTGCTTTCTGAAAGCTAGAGCCAAGCTCTGTTCATCCAGTTTAGTTTTAAATAGGAAAATCATTTTCCAGCAGCATTAATGTGCTGGGCTATGTGAACCTGGAGCGGAATAAACAACCACAAGCTTGACTGCCCAATACGTCAGGCAGTGGAAACAGCTCTCCAGGGGCCACTACTCACCCCAAGCCTATTAGCCAATTACTCAGAGCCCGTTTAGTAAATGAGCTCTCTCGGTGTACTAATTGGAGCCCTGTAAAAGTAAACTTGCAGAGAGAAGCTAGCTGGCTGTGGCCAGAGTTCCCTTTCTGGGACACCCCGCAGGATTAGACACAAGGACTGGCTGGATGGTGCAGTGGTGCACAGCACAAGTTCTAAGTCTGGGCTGCCCAGGTTCAAATCCCAGCTCTGCTACTTACCAGCTGGGTTGCCTTCAGCAAGTCATTCTGGCCTCTGTTTCCTCATCTATGAAATGGGGATAATTTCATAGGATTTGGTGATCTCAAATGAGGTAACAGACCTGTCTTCCATATGTAGGAACCATCCAATAAATGTTAGCTGGTATTATTTACTGATCTTGCTTATTTATGTGCAACAGCTGACCTTAATCCAAGGAATGGTCTATAAAAAAGTGGGGGAAGAGAGAATAAATGTACTCAAGTTTGAGTTCTCAGGATTAAATAAATAAATTCATCTGTGGTATCTGCTATACCCCTCAATTGGCAATCAAGTTATACTTTATTATTAGATTGTATTATTATGTGGCTAAGCAACATTTAACATATTTAAGCATTAGGTAAGTATTGGATTTAATTATCTCTTCAATTTAATTTTATTTTCTTTGAAGACAAGTTCCATGTATACCTTCATGCCCTGGCCCCTGGTAACATCCAAACATTCCACAGATATTTCTTTGTTGATTGATATTCTTGAGTAAATTTCTGTCACTCCTGGGGAAATCAATTGGACTGAATATTGGTGAGTTAGCTTTAGTAGCCATGAATACCTAATTCTTCAAGATTGAACAATTCCAACCATTTTAAGTTCTAGTTGTATTTTGGTGTCAAATTAGACATACATACAGTCATACCCTGTCTTAGTACCTTTGTGCTGCTATTAAAAAATATCCGAGATGGGTAATTTATTAAGAATAGAAATTTATTTCTTATAGTTCTGGATCTAGGTGCCAGAATTTGGTGTCTGGTGAGGGCCTTCTTTCTGTGTCCTCACATGGTAGAAGAATGGAAGGGCAAATAAAAGACCTAGCTAGTTCCATCCAGCCCTTTTATAAGGTTGTTAACCCCATTCATGAGGGTAGGCCCTCATGAATTAATCACCTCCTAATGGCCTCACCTCTTAATACAATCACATTGGGTCTTAGGTTCTAACAAATACATTTGGGAGGGACACATACATTCAAATCATAACAGACTCACAGAAGAAAATAGCAGTAAAATAAGCCACGCCAAGAGCCTAAACTACTCCTGAGCCACCAGTAGTTTATTATTTTATGAGAACGTCATAACAAAATCAAAGTATATAATTACTAAGGCCTTCATGGTCTTAACTCCACTGGAGTTGGGCAACAGTTAGCCTAAGAAGTAAAATAGACTCTGGAGAGTAAATTGAAATTCTGCCTGAATTAACTGTAATTGTCATTGAAGCTGGGCAAACTTGATCAAATAATTTTATTATCTACAAAAATTTAAACCCATTTTATTATACATAAATACTACACATTTAGTATTCTTGAAACAACATTACCCCATAACCATTTTATGGATTTGAATACTTGATGATCATTAATTAAAAATTATAGTTGTCAAGTTAAATATTGAAAATAATAACTTTATAATGTGGTAAAAGCCAATTATTGTTATTTAATCTCTTTTAGAAGAATAAAAATAGGTTGATTTGTTTAAAGGAAAAATAAAAAATCATGTCACATCTTTTGGGTAATACATGTAGTAATTGAATGGAAAATTCAGAACTAGATACCTTCAGGCCTGTCATTCAAACAGACTTAGGGAGAGAGTTAAGTTACTACTCATTATCAAGTTTCTATGAAAATATTTTTGTACCTTAAAAAAGATAAGAAAAACTTGAAATAGCTTCTCTTCTTTAGTTTGGTCATTTTCCTGATTCCATAAGCAGAAGCAAATACAACATGACTAGCTAATTCCCGGTTGTGTAAAGATTTAAATCCATGTCTGAAAACTGAACAATCAAATTATGTAGTAGCACAGTAGCCAAAAATAAACCCAATACATAAATGCAGTTTATTCAACATTATTAACACAAATAAAATTTACACCGATAGTCCTGTGCATTAGAAATAACTTTTCCCACAGCAACAATTCGCTCTGCCAATCAACTTAAACCACTGGAAAGATATGGAAAGAAATCAATTCTATAACAAACTTTTGAAAAGTATGGTATTTATCATGTTCAAGACAGGTTAATTCTAGTTCTACATAAACTTTCTCTTTCCCTCCTAGTTAGGGCTTTTCTTTTGTTTTCTTTTTTCCTTTTTTTCTTTCCTTTTTTTTTTTTTTTTTGTAGAAACAGTATTCACCCCACACATTCTGTCACTCTAGCCATAAAATCCTTTTTCTCTCACCCTACATGAATTGAAAGAAAAGCGAACAAACACACACACACACACACACACACACACACACACAATCCTACTAGACCCAAACAAATTTAACTGTATTGATTTTAAGCAAAAATGGGACTAAAATCCTATTCTAGGAAGGAGAGTGAGAAATTCTGGTGAGAAATATGCATAGAAAAAATCCTGCCCTCCTGTTTCCTATCAACAACTTCAGAGACTAATTGCAAAATCACCTCAGCAAATCCCCTTGACTAAAGGGAGAGAAGCCATTTTTAATGGCGTTTGGAGCCCTAAACTCCACACAGCTCTACAGATGAAAACTGATAGCCTCAAGTAGAGCCTTAGTCTGAACAATAAGTGCATCATCTGCACTACTTGAATCATATTCCTAAATTAGCGGCCTCTACAGCCACCATTAACTCACATTTGAAAGACATAGTCAAGATCAGTCTTCCAAATCATGTCCCACAATAGCCTCATCTGCAAGTTATGAGCAGGTGAACAATACAGATGAGGCAAAAAGGAATAATGTCTGCACTAAATGCACACAGAGTGGAATGGGAGAAAAAGAAATGCAAAGAGTATATATTTTAGAGCAAAAAGAGACCTTACCAGTTACCTAGTCTGGTCTTGTAGCTTCCATCACATGAGAGTGTGGGAGTAAAACTGTGGAATGCAAAAACAGCCCCAGTGGCAAAAAAGAAATGAATGCATGGTGCCAAATGCCCACAGGGCTTCTCAGCATTTGTGCAGCTCCCTGGTAATTCCTTACAAAAATAGAAACAGTCAAAACTATTGTATCAAAATTAAAAGAGGAGTTGACTTTTCTGCTGGGGATTTGAAATTTGCATTTAGTTAAAACCAGTCAACTGAAACTTGGAAATAAGTTTCTTTGTTTCATCTCAATTTTACCATATCCATCCTTAATTCATTCATCTGTCATTCACTTATTAAGTCAATAAATGTTTACCAAGAGCTACCAAGTGTCAGGCACAGCCCTGGCTGCAGGGGCATAGCAATGAACCAAGCAGGGAAAGTCCCTGGGAGGGAACTGTCAATAAACAAGTACAGATATGTATATATCAGCTGGTTAGAGATGATGTAAAGAAAAAGAAATCAGGTAAGGGTTGAGATTGTCAGAAGATGCTATTTTATATAGAATGGTCAAGGAAGGCCTCACTGAGGAAGTATCCTTTGAGATGGGAGTTACAAAGAAAGGGAGAAAATTCTGAGGATATATGGGAAGAACGTTCCAGGCAGAAGGAACAGCAAGTGCAAAGACTCTCAGCTAAAAAGCATTTTTGACGTGTACAGGAAACAACAAGAAAGCCAGACTAGATTTTAATGAGCAGAAGGAGAATGGTAGAGCAGGTGGGAGAGAGTAAGTGGGGAACAGATCAGCCAAGGGTCTTGTAGACCATAGCAAGGACTTTGGATCTCATTCTGAGTGTGATGGAAAGCCATTAGAGGACATACCACCATGTGAAGACTGGACCACCAGGGAGCATGTATAGCAGGCAGATTACTTAGGAGGCTATTATAATAGTCCAAACAGAGATGATGGTGAAGTGGACTTAAGTGCAGTAGTAATGGAGATAGTAGGGAATCTGGATGTATTTCAGAGGAATTGATGTGAAAGTCTGATAGAAAGTGAAGAGTTGATGATGACTCCGAATTTCTTGGCCTGAGCAACTAGAAGTGTCACTTATTGGGGCTTTGAAGACTGTGAGAAAATTCTTCAAATTCCTTGAGAACATATTAAAATTTTATATGTCTATTGGAACTCCAAGTGGAGGTGTTTGACAGGCAGTTCAACATACAATTCTGGAGTTCGGGGAAGAGTTTTCAGTGGAGTGATACAAATGAGAATCATCAGCTTATAGACAGCTATCTAAAGCCACAAGACTGGGTGAGATCACCTGGGGAGTAAGCATGAATAAAGAACATTCATGGAGACTGAGTCCTGTATTTCAGTGTTCAGAGGTCAAGAAGATGATGAAGATACTTACAAAGAAGTTTAGAAGAATCTGCCAGGGAAGGAGGGAGAAAACTAAGAGAGAATAAATCATGCCTTGGAGGCCAAAGGAAGAAATTATATCAAGGAAAAAGGGAGCAACTGTGCCAATTGCTGCCTAAAGGTAAAGCAAGATGAGGACTCAGGAATTACAATTTTATTGGACAATTAGACGTTATTGGTATGTTCTTGCAAGAGCTGCTTCATGGAAGTGTTGGAAGCAAAGGCCACGTGGAATCTATTCAAGAGAGAATAGGGCAGTATTATGAATATTTTAGGGTTTTGAAGAAACTTCGCACACCACAATTAACCCAGAAGTGATAAACTCTTAGGCACACATTGCATTGCTAGTTTCAAAAGAGGTCCAAAAGTACATACACACACACACACACACACACACACACACACACACACAAATGAGAGGAGTGATTGCAGGAACTGTGGTGGCCAGAGTGGGAATTCTCAGGGCACAGGCCAGAATGCCCAGAACCTGAGTCCAAAATGCTAACAGTTAAGGCCATGGAAATAAAGAGTAAGAACTCGAGCAGCAGAAGGAAAAAATGGCAGCAAGCCAGGCTTGACCTACCAGTGGGGTTATCCTGAGACTGGAATATTAAAGTTGCATCATGACCCTTGAAACAGTAACAAGAAAAGGAAGTTGAATCTGAGACTGCATTGCGAGACAAAGCTCTTTGGGTGTTTCAGGAACATGGGGGCCCCTCAAATGCAAGCAGAAGCCAAGCCTTCTCTTTCCAGGTGCCTGACACACCAGCCAAGTCCCTTATCACTGATCATGATCCTGCGTATACTCCTACTTCAAGTCACTTCTGTTTTCACACCAAGTGAATGATGGAGTGCACCACTGAAGCTCTGCCAATTGGAAGGATTGCCCCATCTCCCCATTGTATGTTCTAGGGCTACCCCTAAGTGGGGCTGTAGGGAAGCAGCAGTCCATTTTCAGCTTGCATCTCCACACCCGTCTATCCATCACAGGTGCTCAATGCCCTTTTCAGGTCCTGCATCTAGGACACCAAAGGTAGGATAAGCTCTCCTATTTGAGACCTCCTCTGGGAAACTACCCTTGGTAACTAACTGGCATCTCTTAGCCTTTCATTTCCTCTGTAAACCACTTACTTCTATGATTACAATAGCACAGTTGGGCTTTTGTTATTGTTGGTTGGGTATTTGCTAATACATTCACTAGATGGTGAGCCCTTGAAGGCAAGAGGTATGTCTTTCTATTTTTTTTAAAGAAATGTTATAATAAATATAGTGGACACAGGTTCTGACTCCTAAATTTATTGGATGTAAAACTTTCAGAAAGTTTTTAAACTTCTCTATGCTTCCATTTCCACATCATTAAAATGTGAAAAATAATATCTATCTTACAGTATTGCTTTAAAAATTAGCAATAATATGCATATAACACTGGTACAGGCCTGGTGAAAAAAAACACTACACGACCCTTATGGCTGCTGTTATTATCTGAATCCCCGGAACCTATCTTTGCACATAGCACACAGTTATAGACACAATCTGATATTTACTGCATTAAATCAAAAGAAGAAATGTCACTTAAAATACCACGTTTGGGGGAAGATTGACAAATGGGTGAGAATCTGAAGGCGAATCTTGGCAGGGAAGCGGGTAAAGTCTTAAGTTTATTTGACAAAACTGTCATCACCTTAAGAGGGTTTATCCCTGCTACTTCATCCTGTGCAAGGCTTGTATGGCTGGATGGGGCTTGGTGCAAGGTGGAACCCTATTTTTGCAGCGATCATAGTTAAGACCAAAAAGGAACTGACGACCCCACCATCTAAGTTTGGAGAAGTGTCAGTAGTGAAAAGCAGCCACTTGCCCACAGAGCTTGATTCATTCAAGACTTTGGTTCACTGATCGCCACCACAACCTCTACCCTACTCAGCAGATCCGACTAGAATCCAGAGGGAAGAGCAGTCACCTTATAATAGTTTTGTGGAGCAGGAAGCAGCCTTTCCTCTCAGATTCGCCACGCCCTTCTATAATATTGAGGAGACCCAAATGTTCTCTCCGCCCCTGCTAAGTCAGGAACTGCAGATCATCTTTTGCCTGAAGGGCTGAGCAATGAGATTTTCAGAGTTCTCTATGCTGTGGAGACGTGGGACAAGGGGCAGCAGTAGGATGGCAGAAGTAAGGCGGGCGGTAGCATGGGGGCAGCTGCTCTCCCACACTATGCCATGGCAAGGACCTGGGGAGTGCCTGTAGGTCGACCAGATGTCGGTAGATAGACGAATTTAAGCCCTCTCAAAAGGGTCGCTTGATGAGTGAGGGGACCCTACAGCAAAGGACCACGGGGTGGTGGTTTGTTGGCTGTGGGCTGAAGTTGGAAGGCAGAGGTCAGGACTGAGCCAGGCGTCCTGGGCCAGCAGGATATGCAGGGCAGGTGTGAAGAGGGCTGTGCCATGAGCACCCACCACACAGAAGAGTGACAGCCAGCCGGTGAAGGGAAGTAGGCTACAGGGCTCTGAGGAAGCCTGCGAGAAGCCCCTGACCCTAAAACTATCCCTTTTTATGTGATAATAGTGAAATTCTAGTGATAGCTCATTGAGGAATTTGCAAATGTGGATTTCCATACAGGCAGCCCGAATTGTGAAAACAACTTGGTGAAAATTTTCCCCATTACGAATACCATCACGGGAGACTCTGATTAAATAGAGGTAATATATATTCTCCTTTTATAGAATTAAATTCAAAACAATTCAACAGAAATTTTTCATAGACAGTTCTCATATACATATGTGTGTATGTAGGTGTATGCGTATTAATATATATACATATATAAAAAAAATATATATATAAAGAGAGAGAAAGAATAAGAGTATTCACTTGCTCCTGGGTTTATTCCAAATTTTATGAAGTTTTGAAATTAAGCAAAAATATGATTTTCAAAAGTTGACAACTTATTTTTAAATCATATATATGATTAACCTAAGAAATATCTTTTCCAGTTGGAAGAGAATTAGAATAGTATTAACCCATCTCTACTTTTTGAACTGTGATTCCATGGACATGTCATTTTGTTTTTCTGAGATTATATCCTCATGAAAGAGTTGGAATGTAGACAGTGCTTCTAATTTATAGATTTATAGTCCCTTGGGGATGGTCCCTCCTAATGTCTCCTCCTTCCCATTCTGTTACTGCCACAAGGTACCCTGGAATCCACTTGCGAACTTCTCGTGGACATCCCAATGGATGCCCAAGTTGCCTACCTTGCATCTCTCTCCCACCAACCATTCCAATTTTTCTGGAAAAACCATACTGCCTGCACGTGGTGCACATGGTTTGGATGGAACTTTCTTCCCCCACTGAGTCCAGTTGTAGACACAAGACTTCTTTCTGGTCAGTCAGTATTTTCCAAAACTAAAGTCACACTGATTAGACTGAACCAAAGTTGGACGCCTGAGCCAAGTTGTCTAATCAGAGCTGAGCCAAGCAGTGGCCAGAGAAAGCGAAGGAAGTTTCTACGTTTCCTCTTGTTCCTCATCTAGAGGATGCAAGCCTGGATCTGCTAGCGGCCACAAGGACAGAGCCTGGAAGTTGAAGAAAATTCTTAGAAAAGCACAGTCAAGAGATGGAAAATAAATAGATCCTTTGGAGCCTCTGAGTCCTTCTAATTTGAAGAACTATCCTTGGACCTTTCAGTCACATAAGCAAATAAATTTCTTTGTTTCTTAAACCGTTTTCTGATAAGTTTTTTGTAACTGAAAGAGGCTGAATAATTATTGAATAAAAGGTTGGATTATAGGTTTAATTATTGAATAAATAGGTTGAATAATTATTCAGTCTAACACAAAGTGTCCAAATAATTTGATAATATATGTAGATAATGTACTAAATAAAATATAAATTGGAGTAAAATTTTTATAAGTGTTTTTATTAGGATTTTCTCAATCAACATATAGTAAAAGTATAACTAGAAAATTTCAGCAGTCCCTTCAAATTCTAAAACTTTATGATGTTTAAGAGCTTTTGCATCACATAAATCAAGGTATAAACCTGCACATAAAATGATGGTACAGAGGACATTTGTCCTTAGAGATTAATAAATAAGCAGCTGTGTTTCTTTGTCTGATATTGTGAAATGTGATAACTTTGAGACAATGATGTTACATTTTGGGTTTTGCAGATTAGAGACATGGAAATCAGGTTGTGAATTCTGTATAAGACCAAAAAAAATTAAAATCCAAAGGATGTCTTTTTTTTTTTTTTTTTGATCCTTCCTTTGGTACTAATGGAGATTTCACACTGGGTAATATAAATCACCAATGTGCTAATTAAGCTATCCTTTCCACTTTAAAGTCTTTTTGTGCTTCCCTCAAAGAGATAACAAATGGAACATCATCATTTTCCTGAGATCTGAGATCAAAACGTCCACAGGCAATATACAGTTGTAGTGATACAATAGCCAGCCAAAAATAAATAAATAAAGCTTTAAATATCACCTACCACAAAACTTGGAATATAAAATGTGAAATGTGTGGAGGCATGACTAATGGGGTGATTTCTATTTTTTCAGCAACTGAACACCCAGTCCATGAACCAAGCACATATAATACTTAGAAAACAGTCTTAGAGAAAACTGACAGATATATAGGGTATTTTATCTTGCATTATGTGATTTGTAGAAGTAATCTCAACTGGAAGTACTTCAAAGGAAGGCATTAAACAAGTGTAAAATAACTAATCTACAAGTATTTATTAAGCGTTTGCTATGTAGCCAGCCAAATCCAAGGTGATTGAGGAGGAAATAAGAAAGTGAAATTGAAAGACCCTGTTGAGAGTAACCTGCTGACTGTGTCCCGTCTTTCAGCCTCTGCCCCTTCAAACCACTACACACGTGGCTCCCGGGGTGATTGGTTGAAAGCACATTCTGATTCCCTTCGCTCTCCAGCTTGAGCATCTGCAGTGGCTCCTTGCTGCCTACTACACACATTCTGGATCTCTCTCCGTCAGCATAACATAGTCCCAGCCTAGCCACTGAGCCTCATCTCCCAGTACCCTCCTTGGAGTGACAATAGATGCAGGTTAGCATTTTTATCTGAGAGGAAACTGATTCTAGAATGGCTATGACAGTGATGACAACAACAGCAATGGAGAAGGGGAAAAGAGAAGGAAGCAGAGGAGACTAACATTCTTTGATTGGTTGCCACGTGCTAAGTATTACCCACTTGCTAAGTATTTAACAATGACAAGTCTCACTATAAACCTATGAGATGAGTACTATTATCATTCTCATTTTTTTCCTATTGAAGTGAGATTCACCGAACATAAAAAGTAACCATTTTAAAGTGAACAAGCATTTAGTGTATTTACAATGTTGCGCAACCACCACCTCTATCTAGCTCCCAAATGATTCATCACCCCAGAAGGAAACCCCATATCCATTAAGCAGTTATTGCCCAATTTCTCCTCTACCCAGTCCCTGGCAACCACAAATCCACAAATCTGCATTCTGTTTCTACATCATCCCCATTTTAAAATGAGGACACACAGCCTAAAAGAGATTAGGCTACTTATCCCAAGTCTCACTGCTAGGAATAATGGATCCTGGATTCTGTCTTCTTCCTCAAAACAACTAGGCTATGAGGCTTTTGCAACACAGTTCCTTGAAGAGTGAGATTACCATGAATACAGGGGTTAGAGAGAGGTTGAATGATACATTTTGGGGACCTACTAACTATAAAATAGGTCAGCCCCCAGGTACTCCCCACCCCAAAGAGACAGCCTGCAATGCGCTAAGGAGGCTTCAGTGGCCGCTGTCATTACCCTGAAGACCCCAAGAGCTTCCTTTCTAACCAGCCTTGGTTCTCACCAGATAGGTATTCATGAAATAAGCGTGGAGCACCTACTATGAGCCCAGTGTGTGGTTCCCAGTCAGCTAAAATCATACACTGCTGAATATTTTGTGCC
This sequence comes from Propithecus coquereli, assembly GCF_000956105.1. Lineage (NCBI taxonomy): Eukaryota > Metazoa > Chordata > Mammalia > Primates > Indriidae > Propithecus > Propithecus coquereli. The sequence goes on along the minus strand of NW_012154951.1, from coordinate 1,873,370 downwards.
TTTAAAACTTCAAAGAAGGGACCAAGTTCAAGACAAAATATAAGCCTTTACGTGCTATACTCAGAAAAATAGGTCATTTTGTTTCTCTCACGGAGGTTCTCAGTTCTTTTAAAGAATATAGTATGAATATTACAAAATATCTTTTATAGCAGATGTAAGTAACTGAAACTATAATATGCAATATTTATATTATATAATATAATATATAAAATTATACATTATTATTATTATATATTATATAATAATAATATATTATATAATACATTATACTTAATATATGTAATATAGTATTACATATTATAGTCATTTAATAAAAATATAGATATAATGTCATGATACACAAGTGGTCATACAAATTAACTATGAGAGTGTGATGTTCTGAGACATCTCACTTGACCGTGGTCTGAATGAACCATTAGAATAGCTGTCCAACTTATGCCCCAACTCCCACCATTGCTACCCGTATTAGTCAGGGTTCTCCAGAGAAACAGAATCAATAGGGTGCAGGGGAAGGCTTAGAATGAGAATGAGGGAGAAAGAGTCAGAGATAGAGAGAGAGGAGTTGGTTTATTTTAAGGGATTAGCTCACGTTATTGCAGGGACTAAGAAGTCCAAAACCTTCAGGGAAGATTGATGATGCAGCTCAAGTCCAAAGCCAGTCTGGAGGCAGAATTCCTTCTTCCTTCCGAGACCATAGTATTTTTCTCTTAAGACCTTCAACTATTGGAAGAGTCTCATCCACATTATGGAGGGTAATCTGCTTTAATCAATGTTTACTCATTTAAATGTCAGTCACATCTAAAAAATACCTTCATAGCAACATCTAGACTGGTATTTGATCAGACATCTGGACACCATAGCCAAGTTGATAAATAAAATTGACCATTGTGCTGCCTGTTATGGACCAAATTGTGTCTGCCCAAAATTGATATGTTGAAGCCTTAAGCTGCAATGTGACTGTATTTGAGGCCTTAAAGGAGGTAATTAAGGTCAGACGAGGTCATAAGAGTGGGCTCTAATCCAATAGGACTGCCGTCCTTACAAGAAGAGAGAGGGACACCAGGATGCTCGTGCACAGAGGAAAAGCCATGTGAGGGCACAGTGAGAAGGTGTCATTCCCAAGCCAAGGAGAGAGTTCTAATCGGAAACCAATCCTGTTGGCACCTTGATCTTGGACTTCCAGCCTCCAGAACTATGTTTAAGCTGCCCAGTCTGTGGTATTTTGTAACAGCAGGCCTAGAAAACGAACACACTCCCCAAATCTCTTCCTAGTGGGGCAGCTGGAGATCCACTTAGAACATAAATCTAATTCTGTCCTTCCCTGGGGTGCTCAGCTCACTGTTCTCACCTGCACTGCTCCCCTCACCCATGCCACTCCAGCCACAGTGGCCACTTTGCTGTCCCTGGGCCATGCCAGGGCAGACCCCAACTCAAAGATTTTGTTCTGGTGCTTCCCTCTGCCTGGAAGCTTTCCCCCAGATGTCTGCACTGTTTCCACTCTCAGCCCCTACAAGCCCCTACAAGCCCTCAAAAGACCCTACCAAATAGGACAGGTGAAGAACCAGCCCTTTACCTTCACCCCTGCACTCTGTTCCCAGTGTCTCTGGTCCCCAGTCCCTGCTCTTCCTCATTAATTCCCATGAGTAAGTGCCATTATTATCCCCATTTCACAGATGAGGAAACAGAGGGACAGAAGGTTTAATTACCTTGTCCTTGCTCACTAAGGCCAAAAGTGGAGGGACCATGAGTTGAACCCAGGCTACCTTACTCTAAGACCACCCCTTAGACTTAACTACCGACTTAGACTGTCTCCATGTGTTTTGGGGGAAAAAAGGAAATGCTACTTTCACAGTAAAGACAATGCATGAGGCATAGCCCATGCCCTGAACCTTTTGTACACTGTTCCTTTTATTTAAATTAACAAATGAAAAATTGTATCTATGTATGGCATACAGCATGATATTTTGTTATATGTATACATTATGGAATGGCTAAATCAAGCTAATTAACATATGTATTTCCTCACATACTTATTTTTCATGGAGAGAATGCTTAAAATCTACCTTCTTAGTGATTTTCAAGATTACAATGCATTGTTATTAACTATAGTCACTATGTTATACAATAATAGATCTCTGGAACTTACTCCTCCTATCTAACTGAAGTTTTGTATCCTTTCACCAACATTTCCCCACCGCATCACCCAGCCTCTGATAACCACAATTCTACTCTTTTAATACTTTATCAAGAGATTGGTATATTCACCAATTACCAATTGTGGTACCTGGGGAATGTACAGAGAATGTTAGTTTGCGTGGTGTTGGGGGAGGAGGCACATTTTGCCTGCTGCAGTGGGTAGTTGGTGGAGCTGGCAAATACAAGGGCCAAGTGCAGAGGTCATCCATGAACATCAGAAGTTATAAGATACAGCAAGGGGAGGAAGGCAGAAAACTGTAGTAAAGAAAAAGAGATTTTGCCTATTTGACAATTTTGCTTTGTCTATGAGGCATGAGCTATAGGATGCACAGGCTAAAATATGAGAAGAGACAGACTCTGCAAAAACAAGCATGCATTATAGCAATCCTCAGATGGGATGATCCTCCTGAGAATTTTGTTATGTTCTAGCTAATTAGCTAAATAGATAATTCATTTTACTCTTGAGAATCCAGTTTTCCCTGAGGGGGAAAAATATTCAAGGTCTGCAAAAAGAGAGTCCCAGATTACTGCAAGTGTTAACTAAATACCAGACATCCATCCTTGAGGGCTTGAGCCCAGCAAGGACAAAGCAAAGATAAATTATCTGGCTTTGGGAGTAGCCACTCCCCTCAGACTTCCCTTCAACCCCTTCCATCTAATTTCCCTGTCCCCTCCCCCAGCATTTAGGCCCTGGAGGTAACTCATGCTAAGGGAATGCAGATCCTACAGTGAATTCCTTTTGTGACTGCCAAAATATACAGTAGGGAGAATCAGGCAGTATGATGTGGGCGGAACACGGGGAGAACAAAAGGCATGCCCAGAAATCAGCGAACTAGAAAAGCATAACCTGTGTAAAAATGGGTGAGAGCAGACAACTGCAGAAATCCTCTTGAACCATACTTTCTGCCAGTACAGGTCATGACTGGCCAGAGCGGAAATGAAGATGTGGCCACACCCAAAGACAGAATGCAGTAAGAGGCAGGAGAGGTTCAGCCAGAAAAACAGGAAATTGGGCAATTTGTCAACATATATCCAGCACATCCAGGGACTTAATGCCCTAGGCATCTAGAACAATATTTTGTCCCCCCAAGTAGAAATACTCATATATTAGAGATGAGTGCATCAGGCTATGAGATTTCAATGCTGTTAGTCCTAACCCTGCCATGACTATCTGGCCACTTTTTAATCTTTATTTTTTTGTTTCCCTTGTAGACTTCTTCCAGAAAGACACTATATGTTGCCTAATTAACATAAATATCCTATGTCCTTGACAGTTTTATTTTAAATCATAAATTAATAAATTGACATTTTACTTTATGATAATGACTTACAGGTTGCTAGATATGAGTTTATTTCATAAGAAACTGATATAGTCTAAGAATGCTGAAAGCACCTTAGTTTCTGAACAAGGCTGAGAAGCAGGGCTTAAGCCACAGAAATGTTCTCCAAAGGGCATTGCCCAGCTGTCTGGCTGGACTCTCTAGGTATCATCCCTTTCATTCATGCCTTTCAACTTGTAATAGCAGTTCAAGTCACGGAGTCAATTTCATTGCAAAGGATAGGCGAGCCCTTTGTATTTGAAATATTGTGACTACTTCATTCAAAGTAGCCAAAAGTCAAAACACCATACAGAATCTACGAGGTCTAGTGATCCCATAATTTCACAAGTGATGACAAATTGTCCAAAATGACTTGTTTATGGTTATGTCTTTTTGTCAAAAATAGAACCCAGGATTCTAAGTCTAAGCTTTTTTAAATCTAAGCTTTAAGTCTAAGATTCTTTTCTTCTGCATGACAAGGGTTCCCCAAAACCATTAAAATTATCACCGTATCCAAAAAAAGCCATGTCTCTAATATTTTTTGCATGCAGTTATTCATTTTTTGTTTGCAGAGATAGGGTCTCGCTATGTTGCCCAGGCCAGTCTCAAATTCCCGGCCTCGAGCAAAGCTCTGGGATTACAGCAGTGAGTCAGTGCACCCAGCCCACGCATTCAGTTACTCTAAGTGCATTAAATTTCCAAACATAGTCGATCCCCATCCATACCCTCCCTCCACCAAATATTGAACAAATTTTTATTGTATTTCAAAGATAAAGTACTCAGACTAGTTTTTAACCAAATTACAATCGCCCTTATGGGTTACCCATTTCCTTACAATAGTAATCATAAGATTTATACAAAATTTCAATATAGATCAAGTGAAATCTTAATAAATTGCAAACTCAGTGTGAGTTCTCATTTTTACATGACACACAGTAAGTTACTGATAATGTCATGGACAGTCAAGTGCTATTTTTTCTTTCTTTTTTTTGGGGGGGGGTTATCAGAAAATTTTACTGTTATTTCCATTGAAGAACTGGCTTACATTCTCTTATTGGATGAAGAAAGTTAGGCAGCCCATAGTATTTTTCTTTTTATTGTGGCTGATAGGTGACTCAGAAGTAAACACAAAGCTCAGTCACAGAAATTGTGCTTGACTAGGGTTGAGGTACATTCACACCATTCTCTGGGCCAGCCATGCTGGGCTCAAGCCACATTCAGGCAGACCTGTCAGGGAAGACACCATGCAGGCGTCATGTGGAGTGGGGAGTCTGGTAATAGGTCAACTCTGCCACATCTGAATGAGCTAACTAGAATCTTAGTGAGATGAAAAGCCAGGAGATTAAAATAAATAGTGTGTCAGACTGGAGAGAGAAACTACCAACATATAATAGGAGTGAAAAAACATGTTGGCTAGAGACAGTAAAACCTAGAGAAGAAAGGAGTTAGTCAGGACAGCAATCCTGTGACCTCAACACAAGCACTTTGCCATCTTGCTTGTTAGTATATTGATCAATTTCCCAGACAGGCTGAGATTCCTAAACAATCATGTTCCCTTAATTGTGCATGTTTGTTACTAATCTGCCCAATTTTATATATTAGTTTTAAATCCCATCCACTCCCATATGAAAGCAGGTAGGACAGAGTATAAAGTACCCATTCAGAAACACATAATGATTTGCAAGAAGTAACGTAGTGTACAAACTATATGTGGATGGGCTAACACCACCTTTCTTTAAAACTCTGACTCTCCTCCTCACTCAGGGCAGTCATATGCCTGGAGCGTTGAGGAAGAACATCAAGAAGGCAAGTGTGGCTGAAGTGGAGTGAGGGAGACAGCAATAGGAGATGAAGTGCAAGAGTTTGAATAAGAAGGGAACTATGTAGGGCCATGTTAGTCAGTTAAGAGTTTTCACTATTACTCTATGTGAGATGGATAGGCTTTGAAGAGCTCTAAGCAGAACATTTATAAGATACGACATGTTTAATAGGATAACTCTGGCTGCTGTAAAATGGATAAATATGACCAGTTAAGAGCCTATTCATGAATCCAGGAAAAGATGCTTGTGGCTTTAACCCAGGTGTTTTGCAGATTAATTGTCTGAGAGTGTACAAAATAAAGACAAGAAACAAAAATGACTCCAAGATTTTGAGATGGAGTAATTGGAAACCTGGAGCTGCCATTGGATGAGATGCTGTGCCATGGCATTGGGTATCCAGAGAGGAACATGACATGGTGGCACTGAGAACTCACAATCTAGAAAGGCAGATGACCAAGTAAAAGAATGTCAGTAAAAGCAATAGCAATTTCTTGGACACTTACTTTGTACCAGGAACTGAACTAAGTAGTCTACAAACATGACAAAATTCAATCTTCGTAATGCCTTAATAAGGTGGATATGATTAGCCCTATTTAATGATGAGAAAACCGAAGCTTGGCAGAGTGAAATGCCTTCTCCAAGATGTAAGTGCTGAAAGATAGAGGATTAGATTGGTTTGCAGACATATCTATATAACTTCAAACTTGTGCTCTTAACTATTATGCTTTAGTCTAACTCTGGCTAAACCTAATCCGAGGAAATAAGGTAGGCAGGATATATGAAGCAGGCCCATATAACTGAGTACAGGGAGCAGTTTACCTGTGACAGAATGATTGCATGATCACTTTTAACCCATAAAACAAGAAGGATGGACTCAATGATTTCAATGGCTCCTTCCAGCTCTAAAAGCCTATCATTTTAAAACATGGTGCTGCTTCTCTTCACTAAAGTGAAAATCATTTTTATCCCTTAAGATTGAGCGGTATATAACACAATTCTCTTATTTATACAAAGCTATTCCAAGCCAGGTTGAATGGTGCATTACGGGTAAAAGTAAAACAGTGAACACAGAAGGGTCAGTGAGGAAAAGGAAAGGGCACATTGAGGAAATGAAGGCATGATCATAAAGGAAACAACAGAAATAAAAATGAGGTTCAAAACACTATCGTTCTCCAGAGAACGGAAGAAGTTTTACATCTTTTATACTGAAATACCTTCATTGTTGACTAAAATGTTCAGTGACAACTGAAAACATATCTTGCCTGTTAACAGAAACTTTAATTTTCATAGTCTTGCTTGCTCCGGATCCTAGTGTAGAATATCACACCTTCAATTTATCACAATCGCAAAATCATATGAACATATTTTCCCCCAGAGAGATCACAAATCCTGCTCCTCCAGAAACAGACAATACGATATATTCGTGTTTGTCTTCTCTTTGGGATATGTCTGTAAGATTAAAGTAAAATTTGGCTTAAATTTAAGGAATCATAAAAACAACTTTGGTTTTAATTAGGATGTAACAAGCAGTGTGCTTCTCATCATTGTCATCACTAAATTTACAACAGCCATCCATACATATAAGTCTCTGTAGCAGGAGGCAGCTATGGGGATATGGCACTTATTTGCTGATGCTGAAAGCAAATGAAGTTACAGTGTAAAGATACCAAAGTGTGTGATTAGCATGAACAGAAAAGGAAAGCTCTAAACTCCCCTTCTTAAATTGTGCCTCATGATGAGTGTCAAGTCCAGAGGGCAGAACTGAGAGCCCCTTTTTTTTATTTTATCCTCCTTTGGATGCTTTCATATACTGTCATTTATATAATGACATTGCAAAAATCATGTTTTAAGCTTTAAAAAGCATGTAAAACTGCAGCCAAGATCATAATGAATGTGTTCAATATTTTAAAATATAAATAAAATGGAAGACTTTGACCTATATATTAATACCACCATTGCCACTAAATAACGTCCTAGGAATTGCTAGGGGAAATGGCATTTGTTCATTATAATGGCTATTGTTTTCTTCAAATACATATTAAACACAAAACCACAATAGAAGTCTCAAAGGGCATGAACAGACACTGCATAGAAAAAATTCAAATAACTAATAAATATATAAAACATTTAGCCTTCTCTGTAATTAAATGTAAATGAAAATAACAAAAATATACATGCAAATATATGCGTCATATCAAATTAGCGAAGTGTGTGTTGTGTGTATGTGTGTTTTAAAGAGAACACTCAGTATTGATGAAGCTGTGGCAAAATGAGTATCTTAACAAATGTTAAAAAATTAATTTCTAGAAATCAACTTGAAAATGTAAGTATCTAAATGATTTTGAAAGTACATACTCTGACTCAGCAATTTTCCGTCTAGGACTATATCCTAAGGACATAAATAGAAGCTGGGTCAAAAAAAATATTCTCCTAAGATTTATCATGATTTTAGATAATCCATTAGTGTGAGCACAAGCATCTAATTCTCCCAATTTCCATATTTCCATGGAACATTTCAAAAAATATACAATAAGTAAAGCCTACATTAACTCTGGAAACCATAATGGATTTGCTCCATTTGCCAAAAAATGTAAAGTTTCCGGTTTGCCTGCTTGAGAGAGAGGGAAGATGACACCAGGTTGAAGGAAGAACAGAGGACAGATCAGTGAGGACAGGAAGTAGAGAACACCCTCGTGGAAGGAGGAAACCAACAGCAGGAAGATCACAGCCTGGAATCCTCCCAATGAAAAGAAAAATAAATATACCCTTGAAAAGATACTACTTCTCATAAGAAGAGAACTACTCCTAAAAATTATAGAAAATGCTTCACTCTAAGAGAGATTTATTACAAGAAAAGCATGCATGTTTAGAAAATTTTTGTCCTTTCGTCTCAAAAATATGTGAATACTCATTGTATTCATAAAACTAAAGTAAGTAGTCATAAAATCAGGAAAGAACACATATGGAGAAAAAAAAATTACCGAATTAAAAATCACCATGGTGGCAGAGATCATAAAACTGGCCATAGCTAAAAATCAAATTAGTAAAGTGGACAACAGTGTTGGAAATCTGTCCAGATCTCACAGAATGGTAAAAGGATTTAAATATAAGAGAAAAAGAAAAGATTCAGAAAATCCAATAATCTGTTTGTAAATGTCTACAGACTTCTCTTCCACAACACTAAGGTTCAGAATAAAATGGAGCAAACCCTTAATTAGAAAAAGAAAGAGGAGGAGGAGGAGGAGAGGACGAGGAGATGGAGAAGAAGAAAAATTTCAGACACACACAAGTTCCTATTTATGTGCAAAGGCAACAGAACTGTATTGTCAAACAACACATTTCAGAAATGTTCTGAAAACATTACACCTGTAAAAAACTCTTCCTGAAGTCTTTTTCAGAAAGGTTATCTATGATTTCACAATGACTCAACATAAATGAGAACACCAGGCTGAAGTACCTCTTACAAACTGAGTCTTTTTCACCTCTGAGACCCACAGACAGTCTAAGTTCCATGCAAACAATGCTCCACAGATAATAAACAGAACTTTTTAGTTTTCTCTTTAGTATTAGAAGATCAAAGCCCTCAAATGAGTGATTTTCAGTGCTATGTACACATTAGAATTTCCTAAGGAACATGTAAAATCCCCAGTGCCCAGGTAATACCCCTAGACATTTAAGACATTTAAATTATTAACAGAATAACAGGGGATAGAACCCAGGTTTCAGTAGTTTTTAAATCTCCCTGGGTGATTCCAATGTATAGCCAAGACTGAGAAGCAGCTCTTTGCTCTACAAAGAGTAGAAAATAAATTATAAAAATGGAGCAATCTATGGGGTAATATTTTCTCCCTAGTCAGAAGGTGAAATTTTTCATTTTAATATTTTTAATTTGTCAAATTTATTGCTTTTCCAGCTAAGATTCTTTTTAAATACTTGCATGCCATACTAAATGGACAGTTTGAGGTTTGCTAGCTGATCACCCTTTTTGTCTCCAAAGCAATGATTTGGGAAAGTTGTTTCCATCAAAGACCTCTTCTGTACTATATTTCTTCCTCAGAACAGAATAATCTGAAGGATATTTGAAGAGCATAATTTTAAACGGCATTAATTTCACAGTCAACAAATGAAAAGTCAACATACACAAAGAAACTTCAACCAATTGAGGAAATAGCCAGGTCCCCAGATTGCATAGCAAAGGAAGATTTAAAGATCATGAAAGTAGTTTGTATGTTTATTAATATAATAATGAAAGAAAACATTAATTATCTGGGGTTGTAGTCTACTCCAGGTCAAAGTGGCTTTCAGTGTTATGTTAAGTACCTAGGGAGGAACCTCAATACTTCAGGTAACTATGGTAGCTTTTGGATCAGTGAGCTGAAGGAGGCATTACATGTATTAGTGGGATTCTAACACGCTTGTCTCCGAAGTATGTGAAAGAAAGACAGAGAGATCATATCCATAAAGCCGCCAATGTCATGTTTTTGACATAAGCCAGAGAATTCAGACCAAAATGTTAGGTTCATAATATGATACCAGATCTACCCTCAAAACTGTTTGGTACAGACATTTATTTATTAATGTTCTCTACTGTACTGAAGGAGACTTTCAAATCAAACAGTCTGTGATTAATTGGGGCAAGACTTGACTTTAAAGAATTAAATGTGTTTACCTATAATTGCATAAAGTCTCCATTTTATAATTCATGCTTTTGTCATCAATGAGAATTAAGAGATTCAATTCTAATGCAAAAATATTTATCTCAACAGTTTAATGAAATAAAGCCAACACATATGATCTTGAGCTCAGAAGTTATATTAACTTTCAATACCAGAAGAGAAGTGAACCAAAGATAAGCAACTAACTTTTTATATGCTGTAATCTTTCATGTCACAAAAGCCAAGTCAGAGCTTAAATCTGGGGACAAAAGTAGGATATAGCTAGAAGTGGTGTTCTGCACCATATTCTTCCTGCTAGGCATAAAGTTAAGTATTACCAGTAGGTTGGCAGCATTGTGAGCCCTCATGACTTCAGACTTCTCTAATGTGGAATTTCTGAGAATTTCATCTGGGCTTTGGCTAAAACTCCCAGAATTTAGGATTAGAAGGTGATCACATCCAGACAGCAGCTGTGCCTTCCATATTTCTGTATCCTTCCCCCACCCTGCCCCCACCAAAGCAAGTGCTCTGTGAGTACTCAATAAATAGTAGATGATTTCACACACTTGTGGAATGACCCTCCCACATGGGGCAGACATCCTCCTAACAACATCTTTGACAGATGGGAGTCTAGCATCTGCTTCTCTGCCATCTATTGACAGGTCTCTAATGATCTCCTGAGGACACTCATTCCTTTCCTGAGCCGCTCTAATTGTTAGAAAGTTCTGTCTTATGTTGAACTAAAAATTGCTTTCGAGTAATGGGCCCCCACTGGCCTCTACAACACAAAATGAACCTTTTTAGTGTTTTACCTAATAGTTCTGAAAAAAATTTAACAAAAACTAACAGCCTTCTCCATATATGAGATCATCTTAGATCCTGTCTTCTGGGTATGATTTAGATTGTGAATATTAATGTTAATATTCAATAATGCCCAGGATGGAAGATAATATTTCAGATATAAACTGAGAGTGATATTATCACATCTTAATGTAGGCAAATTTTTAACAACTATAACACATATGATTGCCTCCATGAAGCATATTCAAAAATTTCTACCAGGATTCTAGTCTTGAATACTTCCAAATTTCATTTCTAAACAAAGAATCTGATCATGTCACCTCTTTGCCCAATATTCTTCCATAATTCCCAAAACTTTCATTAAACCAACAAAAATGGCATGCCAGGAACTATTCTACGTCTTGGAGTACCAAGAAAGGGAGTAAGATCCTGATCCCTTTTGTCACAGAGTTTATCATTTATGGAGGTACATCAGGGAACCAGTAAACACATAAAGAATACAATTTCAGCTAAAGAAAAAAATTAAATCCATTACCCAGCGTGAGTTGATTTTTGTGAGAGGTGAAAGGTGTGGATCCTGCTTCAGTCTTCTACATGTGGCTATCCAGTTTTCCCAGCACCATTTTGTGAATAAGGATTCTTTTCCCCAGTGTATGTTTTTGAATGCTTTGTCAAAGTTTAGGTGGCTATATGAGGATGGTTTTATATTTGGGTTCTCAGTTCTGTTCCACTGGTCAATGGCTCTATTTTTGTGCCAGTACCAAAATGTTTTGATTACTACAGCCTTATAACAAAGTTTGAAGTCTGGTAAATTGATACCTCCTATTTTGTTTTTATTGCCTAGAATTGTTTTTTCTATGCGGGGTCTTCTGTGGTTCCATACGAAATGTAAAATTAATTTTTCTACATCTGTGAAGAATGATGTTGGTATTTTAATAGGGATTGC